>NC_089876.1:26417500-26717500 GCF_040182565.1 Anser cygnoides
AAAAGACCAATTTTCTTCTGACTAAGCTTGATTAACTTTTTGTCTCTATCCTAGAAAAATTGATTTTCTGTACAGAAAGATTTAACAAATGATATTAATTTAAATACACTCAAAGCCATGATGTTTATTAAAGATACAGCAAATGTGCCTCTCAGCTTGAAAGATGTAACTACTTAATCTCACAGTTCTCGGCTGGACTGAATGCCAAAAGCGAATATATGCTCTGTGAATTCCATACAATGTGTAATAGTTATTTCCCATTATTCATGATGGTTGTAGTTAATGTCAAAACAGAAGCTTAGAGGTATTTGTAGGAAGATTGATAAATCCTAGTGAGAAGTCAATGTGTGGTACAGCCTGTGCCTAGAATGTGCCAACACAGCTGACAGTAGCAAGGGGATAATCATGGACTGGCACAGGTCTTGGCTGGGGACCCCTTTCCTTGCTGAACTTTTCTTTACTCTCCAAATTGCTGTGGGAATACCTGTTTCAGGCTTCTCTGACCCTTTGCAGATAATTGAAATGAACATTTGCTTCTGAAGAAAGGATATAATCCAACAAAGTGAGGAAAAAATGAATATTTATCTTGTGCAAAAGTCCCAAACAACCCTTATTACTCAGAAAAGAAGAGCTAGATAGCTAAAAGACAGAAAAGGTGTTTATAGTATAAGATGAGGTTAAACTCATTCCATTAGTGACTGACAAATATTATCAAACCTATGTTCATACCACAGTACTATTAGACACTTGACATTGCCATCTTGTGTGGAATATTTTGGATTAGTTTGATCATTTTGGATATTTAAAGCCTTAAGCAATTTCACAGCATCTTTTTGCGGAGGGCGTGGGGGTCTTTTTATTTTCAAAAAGGTTGGTTAGGGCTTGCAAACTGAAACCCAAGCTGTGTATTAGCATGTTAAAGTGATTACATTGTACAGGAATGACGACAATACCTGACTGGGGAAACAAAAAAAAAAAAAAAAAAAGGAAACATCATGAAAAAAAAAAAAAAGGAAACCATAGAAATCTCAGTTACGGCTCAGTCACAGATGGATCTGTGACTATTACATATTATATATTATTCAGTCATATTTTTATTTGTTCTCTCATTTCAGTAGGATTCAGCCTGATGGAATTTCAATACTACCTAGTTTTGAGGTTGCACCTGTAAGCTTTCCTTTATCTGTGGAAACTGAGATTTTTCATTTTATTCTTGGAATAGCAGTTTGAAGCTATATTGTTTGCAATAAAGGTCTCCTGCTTTCTTTTCCAGAGATAGCTAGAGACCACTACCCTAGGGAGTGACCTCTGTGTTTACTTTTTGAAGTACTTTGGTATCCTGAAATACAACTTGATGTTTAAGAATTTCAGTTTCTGTAAACTCTAAGTCAGGAGCTTGACAGCTTCACACTTCTACTACTTCTGTTTGTTGTTGCTGCTAAAAATAAATAAACAGGTGAAAAGTGATAAATTTCACATTCAGAGAAGGCTGGACAAAGACTTGCCTCTGGATTTCTAAATTCTCACACAGAAATGTCAACATATTTTATAAAGCTTCCATTGTGGAGGCTTTGCTTCTGGTCTGACATGGTAAGAAACCAAATTATATTGTACACAAACATTTTTCACCTGGTGGAAATACAGTAAGCTCACCAAAATCATGAGTGACTGTTATTTTATCCATTAAAAAAGACTAACTCACCAGGGCAGAAACTGCTGTTTAATGCAGAGCTGTATGATGTGCACCTGGAGGTAGATAATTAACCACATTTAGGAGAAATACGGTTAATGAAAGTAATCTACTTTGAGTCTATTTCTTTTAAGGAAACCATTAGACGAGAGCAATGAGACCCTGTGGAATCTTTGCAATCCACTTGGTCCAAAAAGGACTTAAGAAATTCTCCTGAATATGGCTGCAGTAGCATTTATATGAAATTTAGCTTTGCTCAATAACTTCAGTTATTTCTATTTATATTACAGCAGTGGCCTGGGACTCTAGTTGTAGATCACACCTGCAGTGGGATGAAAATGTACAAACCAGGGCCGACTTTACATACAGGTGACAGGGTGGCAAAATGAAAGGGCAAACTTACAACTTGCTTTCATATACTATGAAGTGTTTTGCACTGTCCTTCAGATCCCTGGTTCCAAGGCTGCTATAATGCTACAGCCACCAACTGAAAGGTCATGTTGGAAGTTACAATCCTGTGTTTCACAAAAGTGAAAATTAGGATCTAAGAAGTAAAGTATTGAAATTTCAGATTATTGTAGAACAGAGAAATAGTCAATTCTCTGTCTATATCAAAGTTCTATAGGACACAAAATGTCTGCAAATTCAGAAATCCCTGAACCCTCGCTGGCTACTTCTAGCCACTTTATCCTCATTCTTCAGTGTGTAAAATCGTATTTCTTCCCTACACAAAGTCGCAATGAACTTTATCTGATATCAGTATGCACCTATGCCTAACAATATACCTTATTAATGAAAGAATTACTGTCCATTTCAACCTCAGGAACTCAGGACATGATATTGAATGAATGTAATAATACCACAAAACTCTTTTCATTAAATGATACTTTTAGATTTTTTCTTATCTATAAGGTCTTTAGACTTGAGTTATTGTGATTACCATATTTTTCCTCTTTATGAAAAAAGCATAGACTCAAGGAGAACAATATTCTTTACAGAACAGGAAGCTGTAACAAGACTTCTTATAATTCAAGTTTTTTTTTTTTTTAATTTTTATATATGTATAACTCTCATTAAAAGAATCCTCATGTGGAAAAAGCGTAAGCAATTTTGGTTTCACAGCCTGCAATTTCTCTTTCATAGGTTTATATATTCATACACTTATATATTCCACAGTATAAGGACACATTGAATTTAACCAGGTGAATCGAGAGCTAAAATAGGAAGAAATGAAAACTGGTGAAAAAAAAAAAAAAGAGGAAGGAAAGAGAAATTTTAACTATGTCTCAATGACATTCCCAAATTCATTTGTACAAGCCTTTACTTTCAAATCACAGATTAAGCAAGTGCTCAGTGATAAGAGCAGAGAGTGACAGTTTATATTTAAGGAGAGAGAGTGCAGATTGGAAAAGAAATTGTGATCATCTATATGTGCAACACAATTTGTATGCAGCTATACATACTTGGTAGAAAAGGACATTTTGATGAATCTGTGCATGAAACTGCTCACATTTGGCAAATGTAGAGAAACATTCAATCCCAAGACTAAACTGTTCCAGCAGAGAACAGTCCAGTACTCAAAAATTATGTTCATCTCTAAACGTGGACTCACATGTATTTTATCTAACAAAATGAAGGTACTGCTCCTTCTGACCACATTTAGGATTTGTCTTACACCACTACTGCCCATGTAAACTATCAATAATATTGCAGTTGTTTAACACAATATTAATCATGTGCACAATAATTAGCATTGTAGTTTGTAGAAAGAAAAATAATGAAACAAACAAACAAAGAAACAAACAAAGCACTTTTTGAGCCCAGAGTTCCCGCTTATATAAATTTTCAACATTACATCTGTGTCAATTTAGGCAATTCTGTGATGAGAATAGGTCACTAATGCCATTTCAGTTTTTAAATTGTTTGCAGTATCTTGGGATACTCCAGCAAGAGTACCCAATAGTTAGATGTCAGGCCTGGGCCCCCAGGATCAGGGTGCTGAAGAAGATGGAGATTGTCCTGACAGGAAGGAATTTTGAAGAGCTGGGATTCCTCTACCTAACCCTCTGCCTCTGAAGACAGGGCAGCTGGACACACACAGAAGGTTCATAGAGATATAGAGAGGGCAGGCAAGGGCATATTTTCATTATAGATTGATCTTATTTAATTGTGGGAACTGTGTAGGGAAAAGGAAACTGATTCCATGCAGAAGCTGTGCTCCTGTGGTGAAGACATATGCACAGCTGTAGGAGGGCCACATGCTCTTTTTTAAGCAGGGGTTATAAACTTTAGAGTCTGTGTATGTTGGTTATAGCAGTTGCTGTTACTAACTTTGTGCATACACAGGGAGGAACTATGCATTTTTGTACAGTGTTTATATAACATTCTGTAACAGCTGCCTAAAACAAACCCTATAGTTACCCTTTTGGTACCCTGTAAAAATGTTGCCTGTTTGAAGAACTTGATCAAGAAGCCATATTTATGAAAGTGCATATGGGTGTTATTTTCTGTATCTTTCTTTTTAAAATGGAAATTATTATTTTCAGAACCCTTATAAGCCCTTCATAACTCTCTAATGCAATTATACTATGTCTCTGAAGAGGTGAACTGTAAACCATCTTTCTTTCAAGATTTCAGCTATAGAAACCTATATTTAACCTATGAATCTAGGAGGGAGCTTGAGCCACCTGACTGTGTTTGTTAGTTTTCTCCTTAGCAGAATGTGAACTGAATATATGCACTCAGAACTGGAGAAGGATGGAAACACAGGTTATTTCCCATACAATATCCTCCATTTTTAATTCATGTGCACAATTGGTATTTGCACAGTGATCTGCTTATTCGACTGTTAATAGTATATTGTAAGTGCTATCATTAATATTAAACCCATTGTTAATATTAATGACCTGCTGTTTTCAAAAACTGCCACATCAAAACCACTCCAGCAATACCCTTTAACATTTCTATTACTCCAGAAGAGGGAATTCCATGAAGGCTTCAAACACATAACAACAAACCTCACTTTATACCTGAATTATGAATTTCTGTGTACAAAAGCAAAGTATAATTTGTGTGATGGGCAACCAGCAAGTCAGTTTTGGTGGGGCTTTAAAGATTTTCTATACCATATAATAAGATTTTACTTAGCTGAGTCTGGACCTTTAAAGTTATCAGATGTTTTAAAGTCCTCTGTACCAGGTTGCTATATTTTGTGTTCTAATGGAGTTTCATGAACGATCCCAGTTATACATTAAACAATATTAATATCTCTGTGTATTTCAGACTTGCGTAAGATATAACTACATGAAGAACTTAATCTGCTCCTGAACTCCAAAGAGACTATTCAAGTGCCTTGAATCCAGACAAAGAGGTCTCCAGTTTGGTTTAATGTCTTTGGTGCTCCAACTCATTTTCAGTGCTAAATTCATCCTTCGAGTCCTGGGCAGCAATGTAAACTGCTTTTAAACATGTACTAATAAAAGTTTTCCTGCTGTGAGCCTTATCCAGCACTCTTTTGAAGTCATTGGGAGCTGCATCAGAAGCTTCAATGAGAAGAGGATTCATGTATTCTGTATTGTCAAATTCACTTTCATTAGCATGGGATTTTGTTAAAACTAGTCCTTGAAAATCCCTGAGAGAAATGACAAACAAAATTGCTTTCAGATTTACTTTGCAGAGTTAAGTTGGAGACCTCTGATGTTGTGATAAATCAGTTCCTTTTTAGCACACAAAGAAGAAATTTTTCTACACATTATGCTACATTACAAACATTGCTAAGACAGATTTAGTTGAAAATAAATATCTATAAGATATTCAGAGAGAAATTAGGCCTTGGCTGTAAGAGAAAATACAGATGTGAGTCTGTATGAAAAGCACCAGGATGGTTCTTATGTGGTCATGTGAGACACACATAAGACATTATAAAACAGGAAGTGGATACTTAATTTTTCATTAAAAGGTTGCGAACATCACATTTTCCATCAATCTTTTTCCTCTTTGATAAAGTGCAGACTTACAAATTGTTATAAAAAAAAATTAGCTGTCAGCATCATATTCAATGCAGACACAAAACAGTGAAGATATTTGCAAAACTTAAAGAAAAGTAATATTTGCATTTAAAACAATATATATATTTATGTTTTCAAGAAGATTATATTTAAATATACAAAATGTTAAAAAAATGTTTTTCACTTAAAATGCGGTCTTCACACAGTTATCTTCAAGGATTCAGAAATCAAGAAGCAGTGCAATGGAAGGTTTTGCTTTACTGCACTTGAGGTCACAAGCTTGGTTTTCTCAGGCCCTGCTACTTGTTACCAGCTCATTCAGGATAGAATATGACATTTTGAAATCTATTTGCAGATGAAAATATAGCATTGAAAAGCACATCATTTAGCAAAATTTATAATATGGTGTTGTCTGTGGAAGTGTGTCATGTCCTCAGCTCTTTAGGGGTCCCAAGAAAAGAATTGAAGGTAAGGTGGTCTCAGTCCTGCACTATGCTTGGCACAAGCCATGACAATTACTTGAAATTACAGAAAGCTAAGCAGAAGCTTTCCTGACAGATCAGTCCAGGTCACAGTCTTTATTTCTTCCACATACTGGCATAATTTTATCTTTCTTCCTAAAGGGCAACATATCTTTCTAAAATTCAGCACTAATGATCCATAAAACTCCTCAACAGCTTTCAAGTTGTAGGATATAAATTATCATGGTCTATGTATTTTAGTGCATTTAGTATCTGTTTTTAAGGTGACTGACTAGGAAGAAAAAAAAAAAAACAAAACACAGCAAATCTTATGTTAGTGGTTACGTATACTCTGCTGCTCAATGTGCCTTTATTGACTGCAGAACCGTAGGTAGAAACAAAGCCTCCTACACTCTCCTTGCCTATTCTTTGAAGTTCCTGTTCTCTGTAGCATGGAAAGAAACTTCCCAAAATATATATTGCCATCTTTCCACAAGCAGCTGGTCGATTTACTCCCTTATACATTGTATGTTTCAGTATTCTTCAAGTGGAAAGAAGGGTCAACTGTTAAAAACTGAAACAGCAAGCAGGCATATGAAGCTATAATATTCACTGTTTGTTTTTCTCTTAAGAAAAAAAAAATCTTTATTGTTAGGTATTCATGACTGCAGTTATTTATCAAGGTAATTCAGAAATGCTGAAAGGATTCCTAAGAAATGTCTATGTAGCAATTATCCCATAAGCAACAGCTGAGTAGAACTAATAAGTAAGGAAAAATCTCATTTTGCAAAATGTTTCCAAGTTCAAATGTTTGTTTGATTTTATTAAATGTGGGAATGGAACTGAGGCTTTTTGAATTATTTCTTGGTGTATGGGAGACCTCACTTGCCAATAACACCAAACTTTTGCAAGCTAGCATTGGCTACCCTGTTTACCTGAGTTATGATATCCCCAAGACAACTTTTAAGGGAATAAGTCGCTTTTCAGACTGGGAGGGATATCAGCATCTGGTCTACATAAGTAACAACTGAAATGTTTCCTATTCATGAACGGTGTAAATCATCTGTACTTCAAACAATTTCAAAGAAATATATGAATTAGGTTTTTTGTATTATTCCTGTAGAAAAGCTGTTGGATCCTGTTGATTTCTCTCCAAAGTTCAAATCAATGAATCTTTTGAAGGTGTAAATGTTACACATTGGTCATATCTAGATGATCCAATATTTTAATCTTCATGAAAGAACCAAAGGAGACTGAGCATGTATAATCCTGGTACCCATTTTATATAGCAACATAAAGTACTTATGTTTGAAATATGATATTTATGATTAAGGATGAGGAAATAAAAATATCTCTGTCTCTTGATATTATACTCAAGAAAGATTTTCTAAAGCAAAGATTAGTCTGTGGTGTGAGCTATTTTGATTATCTCAAAAATATGTTCATTATAATATTTTATTAAATGTCTTTATACTATAATTCTACTGTATAGACTAAGAATACTAATTCCAAAGAATTTTCCAGTGCACACTATAATATACTTATTTACATAAGGAATCAGTAGGTATATACACTGACGGAACAAAAACATCACTTGGTTTTGTAACTAAAGATGGCACATATCATTTTGACAGACACAGCTGAGACAGTTGGATTTATGTTTCTAAAAAAATATTCATTTTGTACTTTTTTTATAGCATACTGATAAGGGACTTGCTAATGAAGATAAAAATGACAAGGGTGGGATGTGTAACAGACAGGTGGTTCTGTAGAAATTAGAAAAAGATATAAAGTTCAGGTTTATTTTACAGTACTGTGCTGAACATTGTCAGTGTTACTACTTAAAAAGAAATGAGATGCACAATGTGCTGTAAGAAAAAAAGGTTTTTATTTCTGGAAGTTACAAACCATATCACAGAATTTTCTAATTTGCAGGATGTAATTAGAGAACAGACCTGATCTGATAAGTGACTTCAAAAAGTTTTACAAATACATTTGTATAGCTATTAAAGCTATCTCTTTGATTCCTTGATGAAGCTATTACAGCAAATCACTACATTTTTATTATTTAATTTTGATAAAGGCATATTTTTAAAAGCCAAAGATATAAATATCTTAAAATTTTGATCTTATCTTGTGTTGCTGTAGCTAAATTTGTTAAAAGTATTGCAGAAATATAATGGAGAATTACATGGTGGCTTCTCCACTCATATACATCTAATGTTTTGTAACATAACAAGATGAATTTACTCCATTAAGTATCAGTTATTTCGTTTGTACTAGTGTAAATCCAAAGGTCTTAAAGCTTTCATTGGGTTGTATTGGATTCATAATAAATGAAAACGAAATTGCAATTTTTCCTGCTGTCATCAGTTAAAACATAACAGAAAAAAATAAAGAAGAAATTTGGCTTAGATTCATAAAAGAAGTATTTTAAGTAAGTAATATCTGGATAAATATAGTAACAGTTCTGATACTGCATCAGGCTCCATGTCATGTTGGATTATATCACCCAGGCTGTTTAAGACTGCATGAATCAGGCATGATTCAATTTGATATTCTTTGATATTACTTGACACAGTCACTACAATCTAATGAGTCACATAAGTCATTAGACAGTAGACTTGCATAGTAGAGATAGCAAGATTGCCTCTATGTATTTTATAATCAAGTGTTTGTTTTTTTAGTGTCAAAGGACACAAACAATTTGGAAATCTAAATGAATACATAAGTTCGTCTGATTTGTATTGATTCTATGTATAAAATTTCAGACATTACAAAATCAACAGTCCCTAGTCAGCAGCATGGGGAAAAGATTCTGTATTATGTCCTAATTAATTATTAAATTATTTTTTCAAAATCTCCTTTATGACTTTCATGCCTAAATTCATAGTTAAATTAATAAGACTTTAGTTTCCATTTCTCTTAAATGCTTTTAAAACTTTACTCATTGTATTCAAACAGCTTTTTGTTGTTGTTATTGAAAAAATGAGAAAAAGCTAAATTGTTTTTCTCTAGTGTTTATCTCAAAGGGCAATAAATCAGTCATCTGAATTATTTAAAGTAAGATTTCATTTAAACAATCTACTCAAGTTGAACTGCAACTCAGGAATTACAAAATGACAGTCTATCACTTCTTCTGCTTTGCATCAGAAGAGATATTACCTTAATAACAATTCTGGTCCTAACATCTGTGGTAGAAATCTTGTCTCCACTCAAAGCAGCAAAAGCATTGTCATTCAGGCAGGCAAGGATTTCAGCTTGTCAATCTGTGAGTCCTGCCAAGACAGCATTTGTCCATCTTTCATTTAGCACATTGCCATTTTATCACTTTGTGAAAGTGACTCTTTACTAGTTTGAATATGTGCATGCTGATTAAAAAGTTGAGTGATCAGCTGCAAAGTAATATGGCATTGCTCACACTTTTTTTTTTTCCTGTGGATGCAAATAATTATACCTCCTGTAAAACAGTATAGAGTCAGAACTTTTATTCTCTCCCTAAGCAAAGTTTTGTATCTATGCCACATATTCTGTATACCTGTATACAGATATGCATATGATAATGTATACATTGCATTATGAGAAACAAAAATTTTTAGCTCAGCTTATTCTCTTTGTCACTGCAGAAACACATCCAAAGAGACACAGAACAGCTGTTTTATTCTGTAGCAAATTGAAGTATTTTAAATGCATTAAACGTCCTCTAAAAAGTAGGGACAATGTTATGTGTGCATAAGTGTGTGTATATTATTGTAACTAAAAAAAAAAAAAAAGATCATTCTTAATGAGTATTTACACTTATTAACACAGTAGCTACTTATTGTGGGCACTTACCTATTTCTAAAACTTTTTAATAACAATCACCAAAATTTAGTTTGTTGTCTCATAAAATGTATTAAAATGCTAATTTAATTATTCCCTTAATGTTCAGGGAAGAAAAAATACCTAACTCTGGTGTTGTTTTCACACATTCAACAAGAATTCACATATTTTAAAATATGTGTTAGGACAGCAATTATATTTTTGCAAACCAAGTAGTAGTGATTATGATTTCATTAACTATGTTAGGTACTAAGACTCTGCTGTGAGGGTTGGAACTGTATTTCTTGCCATTCTTTTAAAAGTGTACATATTTAGAACCGTACTATTTTCCAAGACCACATGTTGATGTCTAAACGACCTTTTTTCTCTCTTCGTTCCATTATGGAGACACAGCTTTACTGACATGCTAGAGCTGGTCTTGTTTTTTTACTGGTGTCCTCCACTTTTCCACCACACACTCCATTAGTTTACATGAAGGTGTAAATTCCATTTTGGAACAACACTTTTACTGGAGGCAGTAAGGTCTGATCTCAAGCCGTGTTTATACCTATACTTTTTCATAGTGTACTTGTAAATATACACTAATTTAAGTAGCTTAAGACATGGTAGCTCCAGATAAGAGGCAGAAACTGGCTCTTGTGGCAAATGAGCTGGTCATCCAAACAGCATAAGATTCTTCTGAGATGTGTTGCAGCTTCATTTGCTGCCAAACACTGCAGTCAGGTCCTGGTCTCCGTAGTAATCCCTTGAAACCTCGAGCTACATGTGGATCTGCCTCAATGTTCACACCATTGAAGCACCTGAGAAGGGCAAAAGGGTCCCTCTTTGTAGTTATCTATCCCTATCTTCCACAAAAAACAAGTAAAGAATGTCTGCTGAAGAACCTGTCTATGACTGAATCCTGAATTTTAACTCCAATGCATGCTTTTGATGTGGGTACTCATGTTGGTGTTGTTAAGTGGATGAGAAAACACAGGAAACAGTGCATCAGAAGAGTGGCTGACACTTCTTAGGTAATGGCAGCCTTTGAAAGATATGAGATATGGTGCCACTAGGACATGGCAACAAAAGACAGAGAATACTTTGAGAAGCCTGTCTTCCATCTGTGTCCTACACTCGTCACACAGAAAGGAAATAAACATTATTTATGGGAAGTGGTCTTGTGTATTCTTGGTACAGTGGTCATCGTCTATGTCTGTAATGGACATCCGCTTCTCAAGGTTACTTACCGTTCAAGTAATACCTAGAGATGCTCTCTGGAACTAAAGTTCTCTTTAATAAAGAAATATACAGACAAGTGTAAGAAACTATCCCTGAAACAAACGTTTATGGTTTAAATCAACAAGTGGAAATTGAAACAATTGTGAGAATTCTTGCCCAGGACCATAAAGCAGGTTAGTAGAAGTATTGAAACAACACCTGGTTATCCTGAGAGCTGACCACTTGCCCCCATTATTTATCAAGACCTATTGCAGCTTCTCCTCAAGGTTCTTTTTGAGATGCAAGTGGCATTAAAAACAGTCCTTGAGATTTCCTGAGTACAGGGAGACTTGATAAGCCTCACCTTTGACTGGAGAAAAAGAAATGAACCAGGGTCATCTATCAGCATCCTTTCTTCATTTCTCGCTATTTTCAGACACCATTAAAGGACTAAATGTGTAAATACACGTACTAATCAAATTACTACTTTTTTGCTTCACAGTTCACTTCAGTAATAGTCTTTCACAGAGTAACGTTTCTGAACACACTTTGGAAATACTTTATGCAGACATATGACTTTTCAAATAATTTAAGTCGTTAAGAGAAAGCTTTCAACACTCCATTGAAATACTTGCAGCCTCACTTGAGAGATTGATGATCTGTGTGGTAGTTTGTGCTTTATCTTGTTGTGCCTTTACTCGTTCCTGGCTTTATTTACATTTAAACATGTTCAATAGTAGACAGTCACAAAGAAAATTTTGCTCTCTCACAGAATGAATGAATGCGTTCCCATCTTTTTTCTTTCCTGTATGGACTGCACTAAAATTCAGACCTTCTCTCTTAATATTACTTACAAGGTCAGAAAAGCCCTCTTCTCAAAACAGAAATATATAGATTAGTAAAAGTCCCAATAGGCATTAAATCACATGGTCAGAATGTGTCTTGCCATGTGTTTTTGCTCATGTTGATGTAATAATGTCAAAAGCAGAGTTTTGTAAGGAGAAGCTCTGTCTTCACTGCAGTGGTGTCTTTGTATACCTATGTGAGTATGCTGATGAAAGTGTGCAGCTATACCACCAAAACTCAAATTTGGAAAGGTTCCTACTTCCACTCCTGTACTTGATCCATCAATGACATTGAGGCAGCAGTGTAGAAATAGCAATGGGTGGACAAAGTCACATTTTAGTGACTTTTATTTCCAGAAAATTTCTTCCAACAAGCCTTGCACTGGTTTCCTGTTCTCTATTAAGGAATGGTGAGTGATAAAGTGGAAAATTATGCTTTCTAAAGACAATTTTATTATTTTTCATAATGAGTTCTAATTCTGGGTTGTGGTAGGCATTTTTAATTTTCATATGAAAAATGCTTATTTTTGAATCAAATATTTTCATGAGAATAAGTAAGTTTTGAAAAAGAAAAATCAAGAATCTCTGCATTTTTAAAATGTCCCTAAAGTTTCCTAAATTGATATTTTGAGGGCTTAAAAATATACACAAGATTTATTACTGAAGTCTTAGAACTTTTAAATGTAAAATGATTAATCTTTTCAAAAGGAGATACACCTAGAATTGAATTTCCAACTAGTTTCATTCCCTTCCTCCAAATGTCTATGACTTATACTAATTGGGCATAAAAATGATTTTCAAAATCTTGCAATACTTTCAAACTTAGAGTGTGCAAAACCTCAGTGTTTATGTCTATCCCCCGTCTTGCTGCTCTCCTGAGAGAAGGAATGCCTGAGAGAAAAGTGAATGATCCTGCATCATTACACATTCCCCTATGTCCTTATTAAAGGATAGTGATTCTGGTGTTCCAAACATTCAGCTTCATCGACCTGCTTGCTTATTATGAAGCTGCTGTAAAAACCTGGGGAAAAGTCCTCTACACCTCTCATTAAAGACAGAGCAGGCAATACAAGAAATTCAAGAAATTAGCTGCAATGAATTTGTAACTGCACTATTGTTTTTGCTGGTAACAATGCCAATGCATGTAACACTCTGTACCTATTCCTAAATCTAAATTAAAAACACATGTAGAAAAGAGGTTGTCTCCCAATTCCACTGATTTTTTTTTATTATTTATTTATTTTTTTTTCCCCCAGCAAAGATTTTGGGCTAAACTTGAACATAGACAATAAGGGAAAAATAAGGTGAGTTATCCTGGCAGTACAAATAACTTGTTCCTTGAAAGAAATTCTACAGGGGAAGCATCCCTGGCACTGAACACATTAATAGCTCTGACAGTTACCAGAGAGCAACTGGAAAAATCCACAGGAAGCGTGTTACTTACTCTCACTAATAGCTGCTCTGCTGACCATTTTTATAGAGTATTAAACTGAATGAGGAGTCTGGGGACCACAAACTCAGGATATTTGCAGTTTCAGATTAGTCAGGACTGAACAGTGTGGCAGAGAAAGGAAAATCCAAGAAACAGAAATGACAGCTTCCCTGGAGTTGCCAGTATACTTGCTTGCAGATTCTTTACAATTATTTTGTTTAGTGCTGTGTTTCCCTGGGACATGTCACTCCTGTGACCATGATACCTGCTATTCAGCTTATTCAGCTTTGGTTCAGGGCCTTTCCATCGCCATAGACAGCACTGACATGTGCATTCTTTTTCCCATCCCTTTCAGAAAATGTGATTACAGTCACAATCTGAGACACACATTAGTTGAGAAAACTAGAGAACAGAAGAAAAAAAGGTTCAGATGATGCAAATAAATCTTACATGTCTGTGAATCTTCTAAAAGAAATCTCTGAGCTGTTCGTGTTCACCATTACTGCTGATGACTGCAGGAACACTTATGCCCTTTCTAATGTCCTGACTGTCAAATAACTACTGAATTCTCTGTGAGAATTCAATTAAAAATCCAGACCAGTGGCTTTCCTAAACAGGATGTGAAATGGGGATGATGTGCCGAGAGCTCACTGGTGACTTCACCAAAAGTGAACTGCACAATGGTGAATAAGGCTATCCTTAGGTCAACCACTTTCTCTTCCATGGACTGGAGGACAGATTTGGATCACAGTAGTGCTCAGACACAAGTGGGAGTACTCAAGGTGAGGCAGTCAAAAACATGTCTCCAGCTCTGTACAAAATACAACGACACCCTGAAACCATGCCACAATGATAAAGATTTTGAAGAAGCATATTTTGCGTAGCAATTTTGTCTCAGTTTTGTCGAATGTGTGGTATATTATACCAATTAAAAGATATTTGTTTTGAGGTCATCCTGCATTTCTCATCCAGCTTCCTTCACGTTTTGTGACATTGTGTAATTTCAGCTTTGATATGTGCCTCACAGACTACAGGCTGCTTACAGCTTCAGGTTTTCTTTCGATAGTGATTACATTAATAATAAAATTTATATATATTTTTAAGTAAAATAAATAAATTAATTAATTAATTGATTCGACTTTTCTAACTCAATTTTACAGCTTTGACTTAGAACAAAGCATGTTCTAGTACATAATACACAATCAGAACTGCCTGGGAAATTAAGTTGGTGTTCTGCAAGATCTGGACCTTTAAGAGGAGCAAGGGTGGATCTTAGACATGCCACTCCACAGGTGTACTTGGATAGTTGGAGCTTTTTAAAATAAGGGTGGGAATAGCATTAGCTTTTTTTTTGTTTTTTTAATTTCCAATATGGAGGGGTACTGGGAACAGATAGATGGAGTTGAGCTTAGTGGAAGCAAAGCTGTAGTATGCAGGACAGTAGCAACTAATTTGGTGAGCGTAAGCCAGTAAAGAAGGGGAGATGAAAGTCTGATGTGTTGCTTAGAATAAGGCATTAAAAGGCTCGGTATTATGAGGTTTTTAGGCTCAGGGCAAGCAAAAGTAACAGAGGTAGTATGTGCGAATATGAGGCTGGATAAGTCCTCTTAAAGTCATTATTCCTTAAATGACAGGGATGTGTTAAGTTCACATCTCCCTTTCAAAACATTAACTGAAGAAAAAAAACAAGGAGAGTTCTTCATGCAGTTACATATGATAATTTTTTTTGCCTATGTGTTTTCCTTTGAAATATTACCCTATGGTATATCTAGCTAGCTATTTTCTAAGCATGACCTTGAACAAAAGAGACAGGTTATGAAGTCATAACCCTTACACTTTAAGTAAAATATGGATAATATGCATTTTATTGGAACTTAAATATTATGCAAATAATGGTGTTAGTGAAAATTAATGAATAGTGCAAGCTGGAACTTCTGGTGTAAGTGGCTTTAGATCCTTCTAACTACTCAAGTACTTTATACAAAGCAGGTAGAGAGCCAATTCCTAATTTCACAGATGGAAAGACTTAGATGTAGAGAGACAGAAGCAAGCATTTTTAATTTAGACTAGCAGAAGTTGCCTAAGTGGCTTTATTTTCATGGTTGCAGCTAACCAACCTATCATTTAGAAGTGTCAGGTTCTAAATTGTTTCTTGTTTGGAATGATCTTATCATGGTGTTACCAGGTAAAGTTTCTTAGACAGGGCCACAACAAATTTATGTTGATAAAAGAGGGTCTAAAAAGAGTCTGAAAATTGTGACACTAATTAATAATACATGTTGCTTACAAGCTGTCTGTGTTCTGTATTGAATATTTAACAAAAAAACATGAGCATGTTGTCTGTTGAAAGAGCATTCAGATGCACGTGAAGGCATGTCTCATATCATCATATTTTAAGTCTGTGTTCCTGAACTCAGTGCTGGTTCAATCCAGCGCCTCAGTACCAAAACCAAGTTTTCTTCCTTTGTATTTATACTCTGCTTACCCTGGAGGATATGACCGAATTAGTGACACACTTAGGCTATTTACTTGTGTCCTCTAGGGACTGAACTATCACTGCTTTCAGAATTCTTTACACCGGTGAGTCAGAGATGACCTTTTGTACGACAGAGTGAAGGCTTCAGCAGGGGAGTGAAGCTGACCTTGAATTGTGAACTAAACTTTTTTGCTTTGATCTCTTGTGACACTTATCACTAAGATGTGGCTCTATTTGTGACATGCTGTGACAACACAGTTCCATGCAGCTTTTAAGCCAATCTGATACACATGCTTCATAACTCTTGTTTTCATCCTGTAATAAACATCTTGTGAAGAATATCTGCAGTTGATTTTTTCTTGTCCATATTGAGCCAAAATTCTGAGCTTTCCAAGTGAACTTGATGGGAATTTGAGCAAAAACATAGCAAACAATATAAACAAACAAAGCTCATCCTTGTAAGCTATTGTGTTTTACCTGTCTTGCTCTTTACATGAAGAGATGCACTTGGCATGCAGTGTGGGTGGCTGCCCTGACTAAGCTTTTTGAAGTTCCCTTATTTTGAGGGCTGTCTCTAGCTCATGATCTATATGGAAGGTTCATATGACTGTAAAATCTGTCACTAAGACTGTAAGATGAATTGATCTAGTGGGCAGAGTGCTTCACAGTGTTTCACCACTAGCAGTTTAGAGTTGGAAGGAAATTTACCACATGTGAAGATGACATGAAAAGCAGAGGTTTGCTTATTATTGCCTGGTGAAATATACAGTCTTAGTTTTGTACGAGAAGAGTCTTGGACAGACAATGCTTTTCAAGCACATTTTGACTGCATTAAGTGTTGGAATTTCCTACGCAGAGGAAAATTTTAAACAGGATTCTTGTAACTTTCCTGATAGGAACAAAAGAGATGTGCATACTTTGATAAACTGTTTCCTCAAGGAAATATCCTCTTTCATTTCTTTCAGAAGCTGCAGAAGCCCTATTTAAATATGCTAGGGGCTGTACTGAAGAAGCCATTTTGCAGTCTGCAGCACACTTTGCTTTTTCTATGAAGCTGAGGAAATAAACTGTGTATCCCGTGTATCCCTGAGGAGACATTAAATAATGCTTCTCTATTCATTAATAATCTTTTTTTTTTTTTAATTAATGTCACATTTGTGAATAACTCTTCTAATTAGATAGGTACATAATTCTATGTATATAAACTCTGGGTTGAGTCTTATATGTGTTCAACAGGATGATGGTGCACAATGGATAACAGCATGAAAGACTACTCAGCTGAAATACTGTTCCCCATTCGGTCGTTTTACTTCAAGAAAGGAACAAATCAATCGAAAAAAGTTCAGATGAGAGAAGCAAGAATGTGCCTTTTTTTTTTTTAATATATATTATTTTTTAAAGAAAGACAGAAAAGCTTGCTGTAGGAGGACAGGTTGAACAAATTTGTGATATTTGTAACCTATAGAACAGAGAAGACATCCAGTTTTAAATACATGAAAAGCTGTTACAGAGAAGAAAAGAAGGATCTGTTTCTCAATTCCTGATGGGTATGACAAGAAACAGTGGGATAAATTTCCAGCATGAAGTATTCAGATTGAATAGAAATTGAATAGTAGAAATGCTTCCAGTCAGGAAAAAACGATCACTGCCTTCACTTGCCATTACTTGAAAGACAAGCATCCTTTAGGAACGGAGCAACTCATTTTACATTGGGTAAAATTGGTAATCTAAATAATCTCTTGAGAATCTTTTCAGTCTGATTATGCAATGTAGAATCATAAATATATTATAGCAGAAATCAGATTTACCTAGCAAATGCAAACCATGCAGGCATAATTTTATATGTGCTTGCGTATGAATTGTAAGCAGTATATAATCAGTATTATCCCAAAATGCCTGAGTTTTGTCCCACTTCGGATTGAGCATGTTTCATAACCAAAAACTAAAATGAATGGAGACTTCCCTTAAAAAATAACAAAAAACAAAACAATCAAACAAAAACCTTTGGTAACTTGCCAGTACTCGAAGTTCTTTCAATGTGTATAAATAAGTAAATCATAAACCTTCATTAGTAATCCAGTTTCTGGTCTGTGAAAACTGTATTTTAACCTGAATCTTCAGTAATCTATTGTTTTCCTTGGGGCTTTACTACTCATTTAAAGTCTTTTGCATATTTTGGGAATTAACTAACCATTAAGCAAATCTTCTCTTCTGCTGGAATTTACTAGTGTTGATAATTAAGGATTTGTTTTCTTATATGATCTACTCCTGTTACTCTCTTTCAAGAGTTTTTGGCAATGCCAAAGATGAACTCCCTGAAGTTCTTAGTAGGGTAACCAAAAATTGCTTTTATACATTTATATCCACAAACATTAAATGATAACATTGTACTATGATTATCAGAAGTGCTGTCAAGAATTTAGAAAGCTAACACTAGGTACTGCACTATAAAAGTAGTTTTATAAATATTTTTAATACTAGTAGAAGATGGAGCTTACGATGAGTTATTTATTCAAATATTGTAAAAGATGTATTCAGTTTTGCTTGTCTAGAGTACTACCTTTATTGACTCTATATCCAAAGATAGATAAGAATACCGTCATTGGGAAGAATGGACTTCACATTTTCATAGGTCTTTGCGAAAGAAAATGTAGCTTCTGGCTAGGGCACTTCTTAAAAAAAGGGTCATATTATTCACCTTCTTATGGTAGCTGGCCTTTTCTTTCTTGAAGATGTTATTAATGATTACCAAAAGACTGAAGAGACCAATAATAAATCTTTCCATTCTATTCTCAATAAAAATATGTTCTTTCTAGAACAGACATATAATTGAATTGTGCTATTTTATTGTGGTCCAAATCTCCTCTTATACAACACATGCAAGAATTAAGGTGATCCTAATGTATTATTTGTGGCACAAGATTTTAGAAAAACTATAATTCCATAGTTATATATTAATTCAACAACAGTGTTAAAGAAATTAAAACAAATAAATAATAATAATAAAAAAATCACTGCAAATAACCGTCAAACTTTTGTAAGTGCCAAATGTTAGGTGACTTTTTTCCAGATGACTTTTTAAACTAATGAGTATCAAAATGTCATGCTGTCCTCAGAAGTGTAAAGTGTCCTCAGTTAGCCAGTGAGAAAATTGCTATGTCATTTTGTATGACCATTTTCTCTAGAGAATGAAGGAATTGTTCAACCAGCAGAAACAGAAAATCTTCAACAAGTATATTTCATGACTCTTTGGCTTAACACTGTGTATTTCATATTCTCTTTAATAGAGCTCCTGACTGAATAACAAATAAAGAGTATCCATATAAAATATCTAAATAAACCAAAGTTTTTAATAAATGCAATATCAACAAATATAAAGCAAGTACTATCCTAATTAACATTTTAAATATATGAAGCAAATATAGTATAAAAATGTTTTTTTTTTGTGTGTCGTTCCACACTTGGAAGTATAAAAGGAGATGTCTTTGTTCAACTTTGTCTTACCACTAATTAACTAGTTGCTGATAATTTCCATTTTACTTCCCTCTTTTGTTTTTTTCTTTCCAATAAGGTTTGAAAATTAAATTATTTTTAGATTATGTTATCCAACTGTTATGTTCTACTAGTCCTTGGGACTTCTCAGTACACTGTGGAGTAAACAGCATCGGTACTTCCTCCTCCTGTATTCCTGAGATCAGAACATCAGAACTTGGCTCTGTGCATGTTTGGTTGCTTGTTTTTAAATCTTGGTTACAGGATTTATTTGATTTCTGTGTGATAAAAACAACCTTTTTCACCTTTATTTTGTGTTTTATAGGCCATATTTATTAGTGGAAGAGAAATGGGGACACAGCTCTTTTTCTCTTTTTTTTTTTTTTTTTTTTTTTTTTGGCTCTGGACCAGGTTGGGTGATGTGATGAGAAGGATAGCTGTTTCCTAAAGATTGCAAGATTGCACAACAAGCTTACTAAATGACAAGGTTATCCCCTGAAGTATTGCTGAATGGAGGCTGGATCTGTTCTATTTAATGGGCAAAGTTCTTCTAGTCTTGTTATCTATCCTGTGTTTACTTTCAGTGTTTAGTTTGTAAGAAATGACAAGTGACATACATATAAAATGCTGGATGGAAGAAAGTCTTCCAAGTAGCACTGTAACCTAGAAAATCATCCAAATACGCAATATGTAAAGATTTTGTAGATTTATTGTGAGATGCCAGTCTCAATCTAGGCAATAGCTTGCCATTTCGATTCTTTTGAAGAGTTTTCTTTATGCTTGTGTTCCTCTGCAATTATATCACATGCACACGGAGCTATCTAGGTATGTGTGTGTGAGTAAATATAAACAGATATGGAAAGGTCAGTTCAATTCAGCTAAGACTGAGGTATATTTTATTTTATTATTATTATTTTTTTGTACACTTTTAAGTATACCCTGATAGCACTTGGGGTGGTGAGAACATGCAAGAAGGCTTATTTCTGTGAACTATCTCACTGCATGTTATCAGTGTTCAGAAACGAAGAAATAGGCTAGCCAGCTGATTCTCTCATTAACTTAGATGCAGGGTTTGTTTAGTCAGCTAACAGATAAACTTAATGGTTATGATGTGTTGGCCTTGCTCCATGTAGGAAAACAACAAGGCTCTCAATGAAGAAAAAGATTTTTTAAAAAAAAGATTTTAATGAACTTGCATTCATTTAAGCCATGCTTTTTGGCTTCCCCCGCCCCCCCCCCCCCCCCCCCCCCCCCCCCCCGCCCCCCAATATGGTATATGGTGTATTATCACAGTGATTCAATATGTACCTAAAGCTAAAATATAATTTGTTTCATCTGAAATTTTACAGCTGACTGTGTTCAGTTTATTAGCACAATATTCCTTTAAGAAATCCATAATAAAACCAGAAGCCTGAAATAACTTTGCAATTACAGTTTAAAGCTGTAGGGCTAACCTATATGTTAAGCTTAGAATAAAAAATAGCCTTCAATGATGTGGGTTGGTATCCTGGTTCTACCTGGGGAGTCTGCTTTTACATCTTTGGAGAACCTTCAGGTTATTTCAAATCATAGATGTATGAAACATCCAATATGGGAAAGTGCAAGTCTGAGAAATGTTCTAGAATCTTACCCACACCTCAGGCATTTTGCAAAAATCTTATCATTTATCTATTTATAAGGGAAATTATAAATATTTAAATGAAATTAATTTCTACATTATCATACGGAATATTGATACGATTATAAAGGATCTTAAATAATCAAGCAGTCAACAGTAAGAAAATACCCAAATTGATGTTGTCTGCATAAACCTAATTGGTTCTTGTTCATTTGTAGGTATCCCTTAGCTATAAAGATATCACCTATGCTTTCCAGAAGAATTCCTTATCATTCCTCTCAAAAATATATGGCATTCACTGATAGAACAACCATTCAATTTTATATCCTCATTAAATACATGTCCCTTGCCTATTTTGCTGCATAGTACATAAATCCTGCATCCTCATAGGTGTTTCAACAGCTCACAACAGTAACATCAGGGGTAGTAATGAATGTCTTCACTGTGATCCCAAATTGTTTCTCACAGAAGAGGATTTCAGTCACACAGATGTCAGAAGAGAAAAGTAGTTTTGTGCATCCCTTTAAAGAGTATAGCTTCCCAAATAAGTTGGTGATTTCTGCTCCTAGATTTCTCTAGAGTGCAATCCCATTATCTTTTAACTTAAATTACAAATCTGCAATGCTTCTGCAGATCAGGCATCCCCAGTTAACTGAAGCCAGAAAAACAGCTGTGAGGAATGCAGAATCTTGATGGCTATGAGTGGTTTACTTTAAATTTTGTGAACAGGATACTATAAGTAGGATAGGGTTTAGCCATAGGTGACTGCCCTGGCCATAGGTCTCTCCAACTTCTGCAACAAAAGAGACAGGAATATTGCAGACCTAGATCTTCATCACTCCATACTTCCCATTAATTCTAAGGGCAGTATTTACACCTTTTACTGAAACAGCCCTGGAGTGGATATGTTTAGAGCTGGAATAAAGAAATTATGCGTGATTTTGCCCATTCTCACCTCTACTTTTATTTGATTCCAGGGTACTACATTGCATTATGCTCTGACCAAAGGGTCAAATACTGCGGTGTTATGTTCATCCATTCTGGGGGGGGTTAATTTTACTTCCTCTAACAAACACATCTTTAGTGTATGTTAGCAAGTCTACTGAGAATGATATTTGTGAATAAAATCTAGACCTTATTCTAATTTTAAGATTTAAGGCAACATTTCTTTAATACTTCAGCAAAATGTTTTGTGAAATCTATGTACAATGAATTTGTTTACCAGTGTGTTTATTGTACCTGTATATTGCTTCCTGCTTATAAAAACACTCTTGGGATGAGCTGCTTATATTAAAACATTTTCAGATTGCTCCAAAGACAGTCAAAATGTAGAAATGGTAAATATTATCAACAGTGATGGACTACACTGATGAAGCAATTTGTTATTTCCCTTGCAGTATGCTGCAGTTTTACTGAGAGAGTGACATGCTGAATGACCCTGCTAATATGTTAGTATTCTAAACCATCTTCTAAGCTGGTGGAAACTCTCTCTTCATCAAGTATGCAAAAATCACAGTGCTTTGTAGAAATAAAGACGTAGTAGAATGGATGAATTTGGGGAAATAATGACTTTATATGGAATAAAGAGTTTGAAACTTTGCTCACAAAACTGCAGGGTTTTGTAATGGAATAGTTAGCATAGCTATCATAATGACTTGATTCTGAATCTTAAAAGTTAAATTATTGGGATATGTAAACTCTTAAAGGGCAAAATGAGAAGATAGAATTTTCAAAAGGGATTTACATGCTCAATTTCTATTAGCTAATCCTTTAGGCAGTGTTGAAAATCTCAGCCTTACATTACAAATGCCTCTGAGGACTTTGTTAGTTAACATGACTGGTTCTGAGGCGAAGGGGAGGGATGACAGTTTGGTTTTATAGGGAAAAGAGGAGCTAGTCTTTGTGCTTTTATGTTCAAAATGCACTGCATTCATTTGGGATGTTACCTTTCTGATTTCTCTCTTTTTATGCCATTCTTTGTCTCACAGCTTGATTTTTTGCAACATGCCGTAAAGCACTTGGGAGATAAGGGCACCTTCCTTCTTTTGCTCTCATGATTACTGGCTGACTGTCTCCTAGATTTTCCCTCTGGTCTGGAAGCTGGGGGCAGAGCTCCCTTTATTTATTTATTTATTATTATTTTTTTCTGTATTGCCCATGTGGAAGAGCAGAAATTAGTCACAGAGCTACTGTGCCTTTACAATTTAAGTATGAAGAGCTAAAAGTAAGTATCCAGACTGTTGTTAGGGGTAAAGTTTATGCTGTTAAAGTCAGCCCTGAAAGAAGCAGAATTATTTGACCTCTACCTTAGAGGCAGAAGTATTTGATGTTAAAACAGAAAGTGTATGCACCTAGGGGACTTTATGCCCTCAGACTAGCCAAGCATGATCTAAAATATGGACTTCAGTAGTGGTGAAGTAACCGAATACTTATAGATCTTTCTGAGGTTTTATCTCTGAGTTTGTATAAAAGTCATGGCATGTAAGGGGCACAACACTGAGAGGTACCTTAAAGCTCTCCCAGAATCCACATAGCAGATGGGTACAAAAAATCTTTACTGTAGCATGTGACAGAAACAGAATATCTGTGTGGATAGGTGAATGGATGTTTTCATCTGAGCTTATTTCCACATATGCTCATATGTATAAATCTTTTGCGCTCCTCAATAGAATACCCATGCCTAGTTTAAAGGAAATGAGAGAAATATTTCTATCGTTATATATTATTATTATTATTATTATTATTATTAATTCAGTGGGCCCCAAATTGTCCTGAGATCACAAGAAGATATCTTCAGGATGTAGATTAAAATATATATATTTTTTTCTTTCTGACAAACTCTACATTTATTTACTAAAGCTGAACCACAGGAGAGAGAGCAGAGAGGCATGCACTAAGGAAGTCTTAAAGAAAATGAGAAGGGAGTTACACCATTTATGAATAGACGTGGCAGAGACAAAAATACTGACATTAGGTGTTGATTGCTACAGAGATAAAAGCAAAAATGTTTGAGGAAGAATGAACAACAGATAAGTATAGCAATGATCTCAGATGAGAATATTTAACATCATAATTCTATTCTTATCTGGAAACCTTTTCACAGACAAATACAATTGCACAAACATAAGTGAATCAAGTGAATATATTATCCAGACCAATGAGGCAACACAACCATAAACAGTTTAACCATGTGACAGTGCCGAGATCCCCTTTTGCACTACCAACACAGCTGCTAATGGACTTTGCCAAGCAACCAGATGCTGTTGGAAGATGAGGACCTTTCACAGTTAGGATGTAACCCTTTAAAGGGCAGTAATAACATTCAGGCCTTAACAACAACATTGCATCTTGCTTCAGTAGTTGAATTTGAATTGTCATATGCTCCTATAACTCTGTTAGTAGTGAATTTTATTTTGACACACACTATGCAGTACACCCTGATCTAATTAGAACATTTCTTTTTCTATGAGAACATTAATACTGACACAACTCCATCCTGACTGCATCTTGTACTACTGTAATTAAGATTGCATTCATTTTGGAAGGTAAAAGCACAACAGTCTGATCTTTTAAAATGTAATTATGCTAATAATTATTCATTAATCATAGGCATAACATCGTATCAGGCATTATGAATTTATGGAACCTTGGAAACCTGGCAGATCTCTTCATCCTACATCAGAACTTCCCAAACAGTATCTCAATGTAGTGTCAATATTCCCCTTTTGGCTATCCCGGAAATTTTCTCCTTGAAGTAGGTAAAATAATCTGTTTGAACACAACTTACGTGATACTTTCTTACAGACCACTAACTTGTTGGATACCTTTCCATCAGAGACCTTTCAAGGAACAGAAAGCACCCAGTCCTTATTGAATCAAATTTATTGAAAATATCCCTCAAAAACTTCATACTTTTTTTAGGTGTTTGGAAGAAACCACTTGGACTTAAGACACTGACAATCTTCATTTACTTTAGCACACTCAAAGTTTCCTCTGTGCATTTTGTGTAACTGCTGAATCTGTGTATCGCCACACTTCAAATTTACAGGGAGTGCTTATAAGAAAATGTATTCTTATTGATAGGGAATGGTAATGGTGATGGGAAGATATTATATTTGTTACAAGTAGAGGAGCATCACATGTAGATTTGTTGGTGATAATGTGTGTTGGGTACTCTGCTAAGATAGAGAAGTATCAAATGATCATTTAAAATTAATGGTTTTTTTATTCTAATATGAATTATATCAAAGATCGTATGTGTAATACACAGTTGTTCTGGAAACATTGGCCAAGAAAAGTTGATATTCAAAAGACATTCTATTGATACAATTCTATTGCAACCTGTTTCAGAATAGTAGTTCCTGCAAAATAAGAAATAACACAACTAAGCATGGTAAATCAGATAATACTCTGTTTTCTAGCTTACTTGATAAATGCTGCTGAAGTAGAGCTTATGACTGAAGTGACAAACAGTCATGGAGTAAAGGAGAAGATGAATTGTTTGATCTGTCTTGTGAGACTCATTCTAGTCATAAAAGTATTTGTATTTGTCAGTTTTTCTCTGCTCTCCTAGATCAATATAAATCTACAAAAAAACTATAAGGCAGAATAGAGACAAATATACACTTGACCATGTGGCCTAGGTTGCTGACTTTATAATGTTCAGGCAAAGATTCTCTAAACCTATTCTAATCTCAAATCAAGGAAGTAAAGTTGTTAACAAGTGACCATAGCCACTATACAAGCCCCCCAAATGCTCACCTTAAAGTTAAGCAGCTTTCAGCATGTCCCACTGAGTCACCATCTGTAAATATGGGTAAAGTTTTCTGTTTCTTTTTCAAAAGGTGGGAATACCAGCTACAGATAAAACAATGCAGAGCAAGCTCAAGGTTTTTGCCATCATAAATCATCTTTTCAATACTGTTTTTCTTTCTTTCTTTCTTTCTTTCTTTCTTTTTCTTTCTTTCTTTCTTTCTTTCTTTCTTTCTTTCTTTCTTTCTTTCTTTCTTTCTTTTTGCTGGCATACATACATATATTTTATGAGGATATACGTGAGAAGACTGCATCATTCAAATAAAGGGAAATTCATTCAGTTCTGATCTGAAAGCAAAATATGACCTTTATTGTGAAAATCAGTGTGCATTGCAACTTCATGCTAGTCTTATCCATGCTCAGAGAAGTAGCAGGGAAGCCTAAGACCAAGTCACAGGTAAATCCTAAGTGGACATAGTGACTTGTATTTTGAAATCCAACTGGCAGAACAAAGATTTAATAATAATAATAATAATAACAACAATGACAACAATAATAATAATATTATTAATAATAATGCAATAATTAATTGAAATACCAAACATCCAAGTACACTGAAATGCTGTAACATAGCTGAAGTTTCAGCACAAAGGTTATAAAGGACTGTATTTAATCAGTTTCACAGTTTTGTATACATTAAATTTTCATGGATCTTGGAGAACTACACATTTTGGAACTCTTGGGTCCATTCATCCTGTAATATAGCTGCTTTGAGTGCCCAGATTTAGGTTTGTGCTGCTATATTAGACATTTTTGGTAAGCTAAAATTGGAAGGTGGAATGGAGCTTCTGTGGTGCCTGTGGTAATATGTGCTTTTGGCACAGATTTGGCCAAATGGTGGAAGTATGACCATGGTGCATTTAAACCCAGGGGACTGTTTTCTATCTGTAATGTGTTTTAGGTATTGGAGAGCCAACTAATAGAAAGACGTGGTGCTCATTTCCACTGGTGCATGTACCTGTTTGCATAGGTAGCTTTGAATACCCCCACCCCTTCCCAAATTCCCTCTTACTTCCCAATCTATTTTCTGAATGCAGCTTGAGTTTGGCCAAGGATATGGGATTTCTTATACTGATACGTGACATTCATCTAGAGGTGAAAACTGAAATATGTTTTCTAAAATGTAATGAACATGCACAAAGAGTTGTAGGCACCAACTAGGAATAGGAAGAGTTTACCGTAGGAGAGATGCTGAATTTGCTTCTTAATTTATATAAGTTAAATCTTTCAAAATGCTGATCCAAACTCTGTTATGCAGTGCATGATTTTAATTATTTTTATTACAAATTAAAATCATAGGTAGATACAAACTTCCATCAGAGTTTAATTCTATATTTTGCCAAATTATCTTGTCTTGCTAAATACTGTGCCTTTGAAATGCCACTACCTGTAAACTGCAAAACATCACAAAATTACTATGTAACTGGTGTAAATCAGTACATGTCCCATGCTTCAGTGCTGGTATGCTATTTTATATTAAGTCATTCTGTTTTACTGCATGTTAAGAAAAAAAAAAAAGTATACTATTGACAACAAACATTCTGTTCAAAGAGGAAAGGTGAAAGAAAATCTAGAATTTTAAAGATACTTGCTTATATCTGATGTTTTCAGGTAATGTGCAAATTAACTATCTCAGAGCTATTCTAATACTTAATGGAATTTCAAAGTACTAGATATTTTGTCCTACATGTAAAAATAAGTCACTGACTGAGGTAAAAATAAATAAATAAAATTCAGTAATTCTGACAAGCTGTGCGGAAACTACAAACTACATATCATATTGGAGGCCATTATCTGGAAGACAGCCAGGCATATAAAAAGTATTGTTGATCTTTGATTTGAGTGTGACATACCAGTATAAAATATTAACCTGAACATAACCTGAATATATTAATTTACATAGTGTGGTGGATTATCCCTCCTAGGCAGCCAAACCCCACACAGCCACTTGCTTGCTGCAACTCCTAATGTACCTCCCTTCTTCCTCCTTCTTTCCCCCACAGTTTTTTGTTACACAGTATTGAATATCCCTTTGGCCAGTTGGTATCAGCTGTCCTGGCTGTGTCCCCTCCCAGTCTCTTGCCCAAAACCGGCCTACTTGCTGTGGGGGCACAGTGGGAAACGGACCTTAGTGCTTTGCAAACACTGCTCAACAATAAAGCATTGGTGTGTTATCAGCTCTGTTTTGGTCACAGATTCAAAACATAGCATTATAATTTACTTATGAAGAAAATTAGATTTATTCCATACAAAACCAGTACACAGTCACAAGACTTGTGGGGAACAAGCTTGAAACCAGTGCCCAAAGTCCACTTATTTAAGGCATCAGGCATTTTTCTTTTCCTTTGTTGACATTATAGTCTTTTTTTTTGTTTATTTGTTTTCCATAATTTCTCTACAGTGTATTGTGACACAAAAATGTACACATTTGCTTATTAACATTCTGTTTTATTTATTAGAAATCAATGTAATATGCAAGAGAATGATGAAAAAAAATAAATTTTTGGTGGAAAAGAAACTAACAAAACAAAACACCCTCACATATTAAATATATACATATATTCCCCAGAAAAATAAAAAATAAAAAAAAAAGCAAAGAAATTGCATTAGTATTGTGATCAGTTTAAGATGTTCGGGGAATCCAGAGCATAGAGAATAGCCATTTCATTGTGAATTCTTGCAAGCCTGACCCTGTGTTAGGCTGGTGGGGAGGCAGCTGGGGAACTAGCAAGATCATGCTGGATGTGATTATTACAGATATCAGCTACCAGGCCATGGATGGTCCACATGGTCAGCATGTCTAAGGTCAGGGAGACACCTATACTAACAGAGCAGGCATCTAACTTATGCATTATGTGTCTGATAACGTGTTTCTAACTTATTTTCATTTCCTTTTTTTGTTTTTTTTTTTTTAATAATTATTATTTTTTTTTAATGTATATATTATTTGCAGATAGATGTTATGGAGGCACCAGTAACATGAATAATGGAGATCCAAAGATACAGAAGCTTTAGAAAATCGGAGCTTGCAGTCAGAGTAAAGAAATATTTATCAGGTCATAAAAACTCCTGTATATATTTATAGCTGATTTTTATTATTTGTTGATTTAGAGGAATGCATTTATGATTATTATTGGGAAGTAAGAAAAAGAGGATAGTTGGGACCAATTAAAAAGATGTATTCTAAAAGTTAGTTGTTTTTGTATTATTATTTTTTAAACTGATCATTTAGAAAAATATTTTGTTTGCTTTATGTATAGTTAGTGTAACATTATGAATAATAAACTCAAATCACCAATGTGTAACAAAAAAGAGATTTTAATCCTTACTGACTTGTTTAAATCAAATTCAATGTCATCTCTCAGGTTGCAACAGATGTCTGTATTGACTGGAAACTGAAATTCCTTTTCTGATAATATTCAAAGCACTCAGTGTTCATTCCACAGAACCTGTTTTCATGTTTGCTGTCTACTACAATGAATTTTCTCTCCATTGGAATGAAGAGAAGTTTTACATATGACTGTAGTAAACCCAGTTTTCACTTCAGGACTCTAGTTGTTATTTTGCAAGCAGAAAACATAAGAACTGGATCTTAAAAGGCCAGAGTTTTTGTGTTTATTTATATATATTTATATTTTCCTGTTTTCTTTTAAGTACTTACCCTACTTTCCCTTCTTTAATTACTGTCTCATTAATAAGAAGTCCAAACTATTCAAACAAGTACTGTTTTAATGGTTGCTTGACTTGTAAAATGACAGTTTATGTACTAAATTATTCAGGTTAAAATAAACACGGCCGGCTTGGTAACAATCTGAATAATGAATTCATGAAAAACAGTGTAAATATTTATAGGTAAATTTAACTGTGAGGATTAAGTAAAGGGAAGAGAGATAATTTTATTTAAAGAAAAAGATAAATTAAAGTAAAGGTTCTTCCTTGTGTTAGGTTCACAGGGAGACAGTACTGGGGGAAGAAATAGCTGTGCATGCAGGGTATTGCCAAGGATTATTCCACATTCCTAATGACTTCATGGTCATTCCATAGGTGGTTCAAATTACACGAGGAGACCTTTACATAATGGTTGGTTTTAATTTAGGTCATTTCATTAATTAATTGCTCCCTGAACAGGTGCAAAAGGAGGGAAATTTCTATGTCATCCCATTAATACATAGATACTCTGTCCTGTTGTATACACCTAGGTGTGCACTGCTGTTTTTTAGGTGAATTTATTTTTAATGTTGATTGATTTCTGATGCGGCTCCGGTTGGGTTTCAGTGTCACAAGTGCATATTTCACTTGTGCAAAGGACACCTACAGATGAGATATTCAAGATCTGGACTCTGAACATTTGTTGTATGTCCATCTAATTACTGTGCTAATTACCATACAAGTCAACATCCCCCAAGAGGCATCCACAGCTGACAAATTTTCATGCTCAAAATTTTCAGATGCTCTCATGCCTATGCTGCTGGTAGACACCCTCATATGGGGGCTGCAAAAGCTCCACAAGGGGTGCAAACAGTCCCCATGACACCTGTGCTCTGGGTGCAAAGTTTGGTCAGGGTGCAAATGGTCAGGATAGACACTTTTTAATGAGGGCAATCTGACATAAATAGAGCTGTTTATATAAAGAAATGGATGGCATCTTTCTGCACATATTTATGTTAACTAGATGGGACCCAGAGATTCCTGTGCAAGTAACTGAGTTAATTGTCTATTTTTCATCAAGTTCTAAAACAGAGAAGGTAAATTCAGAGGGCTGAGTGAGAATCCAGTAACTCATGAAGAAAAGGTAGTTGTTTTGAATTAGATGATCCGAGGAAATGGGAAGATAGATACCAGTTATAAGTAAAATGTAAACTTATAGTGTATAGGTAAAATAGTAAAGTGTCCAGGACAAAGAGGTACAGTGCCAACCAGTTCAGACTGGGCAAGCCAAAACATGAGGTCTTTTTTTTTTTTCAATTACATAGATTTTTTCTGATTTTGTTCCTGGACATCCTGCACTAAGACGAGGATGATTTGTACCTTGCTGTTATATCACACAATGCTATTATGTTTCTGAGGCAGAATTGTGAAGACCTGTAGTCTTTCATTTAACTGTTACTGTGATTTGTGAGCATGTGTGGTAGTTCTTCACAGTGCCTATGAACTGGGATTTCGTTGTGATGTCAAAACAAAGTTCCAGCCCCGAGGAATAATCTAAATTTCCCAGTATTTCCAGATGTTGCAGAGTACCTCCTGCAGAGCCCCAAATCCCACTACTTATTACTTATTACAATTATTTTAGACATTATTCATATTTAGACAGCACTCTGTACAAAATACATTTATCAACTGACTTTTTTTTTTTCCACTGTTCATCAAATAAAAGCAAGGTATGTATAAATTCATATATACTTCAGTCATGTAAATAAGTTTCCAGGCACACGTAGTATTTCATTGTGGCTTATGTTTTTGATTACATTTTAAGGACTGCATTATTCTCTTCTATCTGAACTTAGAGATGCACAGCAGAGAAATATGTGCAGGAATTAGCTTTTATTTATTTCATTTTGTTTGTGACAGATTCATTGTTTGCTTTTGCCAGGCTGCAAACCACCCACTGAACAACATGAATATTCAAGAGTTGTGAGCAGCTGCAGCCAGTTTGATTTTTCTCAAGAATTCTAATACATGCAATGACAATGGATTCACTTTTGTATGCAGTGTTTGCACATGAGATGTTCCTTGATATTATTATTTTGGAAACTTTTTTGGCAAAGACTGAGAAATACTCATGGTTACGCTGGAAATCCATCAGCTGGGGTGGGGGCGGGGGATGGAGTGGGGTGGTGGTGCAGGAATCCACCAACCTAAAGATCTCTCTGTCTAGACATGAATATCTGCTCCATTAAAGACAGATTTAGGAAAGCACACAGTTGAATAATTTTATGCATACAGGCAGGCACAGTGAACTCAGCAGGACACATGAATTAAGTTACTTGTGTGTGATTTAAGAATAGGTTATCAGTCTTCAGTGAATAAGTAAATGTTCTTGGAGGAGATGGTTTGTGATTAACCAGAGAAAGAAATCACAGCATAAGCCATAAGATTCTGGACCAGTATATGAGATTTTTAATGGATTTTGTGAATGCCTCTTTGTCAAATTTCTGGAGACCTAATATATGTGTATACACAATGTTCATGTTGCAGGAAGAAAGACAGTGGTGAATGCAGCAAATAATGGGATCTGTGCTAACAGAAAAACAGAGCAGCAACAATAACCTGAAAAAATCTATAATTAGGTGTGCTTGGGAATGCTGCAGTGCTCTGAGAGATCCCAGATATACTGTTACAGGAAGAGAACAGATTGCTCTCCATACTTGGGAAAGAGTCAATAATATTCAATCAGACTCCTAAACAGCATAGTATTTGCTGTAAGAACAGCTTAGATTTTTACAAGAACTAATTGAAGTTTCCTTTTAAGAGGCTATTGTTTAATACCAACATGGATAAGAACCTGCCTTTACTGAAGAGTTTGGTCAATGTGAATATTCCCTTATGGGCCATGTCTACTCTTTTGAAGAGCACCGCTATCCTTTAAATGGACAAAGTTAAAATAGATTCTGTCTCTTTGAAATAAATTAGTAACTATCATTTAGGGTGGAGAGGTTTTTATGTAGTTAAGTTTGTGGAATAGTCTGCTATCTATAATTGAACTCTAGTATTGGTTACTCCTACTTTCCTGAAACAACACTGAGGGGTGGGGATTAAATTTTCAATTCTTGCTAGGAATTTATTTGGAATTTTGATTGCAATGCAGGTGACTTTATGAGGAATATAAAATTATACAATTGTGAGTGTCCATTTTTAATAACGATCTTTCACATTAAACATGAATAATTACTAGCAAAGATGATGCTAATAGCCAGTAAAGTTTTTTCAAATTCAGAATATAACATAGATGGCAATTGTAAAAGACACCTTTCCTGCTTGTTTCATTGCCATCTTATGGACCTTTAATGATTTTCTTCATGCTTCCACTACAAGAAGGTCTAGCTCTCCAAACATCGTTTCACTGGATCTTTGTATTTAGCTTGTTTTCAGTTAATAATAGAGAATCAGAGCAACATAAAACGTACCTAAGTATAGTCCTTATGGTATACTTGTCACTATTCATATGCATATGTAAAAACAATCAATAGATTAAACAAAGCAAAGTGCATCTTCCTTTCCTGAGAGATCTTCCCCAGACTCTGCATTGGGTAGGCATTCCCCAGGCAGCACCACATTACACAGAACTGTATCAGGACTTCAGTTATTAACAGTTCATTTTGTATGTGGTTATCACAAAGGAAAGATATTTTACCTCATTGGGCCTCAGCAAAATAAATCTGAGAGCCCTGAGCACTGAGAGCTTGAAAAATATTTCCTCTAGCCTATATTTTATCTCAGGAGGAAATGCTCCAAACCTGGCTCAACCATAAGCAAAGCAAACAAAAATAAATAAAACATGACACTGACACCAAAAGCCTGACTGCAGTGAAAGGCTTTGTACCAAGCCTGTTCTATCTTGCTGCCCATTGAAAAAGAAAGAACATGATCTTAATGCTCCTACAGGTTCCTCACTATGCAAAGTTTTCCAAAGGCAGTTATACTTTCTTGGCTGTTTGTTCTACTTCTCTTACAGAAGATGATGATGATGAAAATGAGAAGATGATGGTGATGACGATGATGATGATGATGATGATGAATAGCAATGAGAGGTAATTAAGGGGAAATCTGAATTTATTATTTGCATGAAATAAGTAGCCAAGTAAACAACTGCTATAAATCAAGAAGACAACTGGAATTTACTTTCTTATTGGTACAACCTCAGCTGGCTTTCTCCTTCTGCTCTTTCTTTTCTTTCATGCTTTGATTACTAAGTATTCATACAGATTTGGGGCTCCTACAAATTTTTCAGCTGCACTTTACTGTGAAATACTGAGGATAAAGACCACCTGGAAGTGAAAAAACTTCCTATTTTGGCTTTGAAAAATTCTAGCAACACCTGTGCCAGGTTTGCCACTGTAGACTAATTCCAAGTCTCCACTGTTCAGCTTTCACTCACTTTCTTTGTATTGCAGCTTTGAGGGTTTTAATAAATTTGCAAGAAGTTTCATTGTAGTAAAAATTGATTCTAAGTTCCAGCAAACTATAAAACTCTTGGGGTGAAGAGGGAGAAGTAAAAAGAAAGAAATATGGAGCAATAAAACTGCATGGTGTTTGCAAACAAAGCAGAAAAAAAGGTTTTAAACAATACTTGTTACTAATGAAAGTTAATGACACAGAAACAACTGAGTGCCATTCAAAACCCTCTCCAAAGCTGCTTCTGCCTTTGATTCTTCTTCCCTAATCAAAGTCATTCCTCAGGAAATGTTATGATGATGTTGAGCTATTTCTTCTTCCTTCATATCTGTCATGTGCAAAACTTTTTCACCTGTTTAATAGTTTGTATGAAGAATGTATATGGTTGAGCCTGAACCACAACATCATTTAACAGTGAGAATATTGAAATATTTAATTTTGATACAAAGAATCTTTTTTTTTTTTTTTTTGGGGGGGGGTGGGAGACAAATAGTGCTTTTGTTTGTTTGTTTGTTTTGTTTTGTTTTGTTTTTCAAGCGAAGTACCAAAAAAATAATTTCATAGACAGACCAGTTTTGGCAAATAACCTCAGGGGGCCACCAGGACTCCTGTTTTCCTCAAAAACTGGGAAAGTTTATTCTGGGTCTGTGACCAGGTTCAAAGCTGTTCCAGTGTTGGGGGATCAGTCCAGCAGGAATCTAGAAATAATTAATCTGACACCTGGATTGCATTTGCTAAAACTGCATTGATCCTCAGGTCTTCCGAAGGACCTTCAGACCTGTTTTATTTGAAAAGTTCAAAACATTTGTTTTCATACTTGCTTCACTTGTTCACCTTCTTTCTTCATGTCTTAACTTGAATAATGATGTTGCTGGGAGACAGAGACATCTGATTTTTTTTTTTTTTGAAATAAAAGTTTGATCCCTGTATTGTCAATTTTCTGTTTAATTTTCTACTTAGACTGTGAGAATAGCTTTTTATACCAAAGTGTCTTTCTTTTAGTTGTATGCAGGACTTTGTGGATGCTGCAAGAAATTCTTCTTAAATACAGCGATTCTACAGCTTTCTTTATTTACTTTTACAGATTACATTTCATAATAGACACGCCTAATGTGTTTCTATAATGCAGTGAGATAACTTGTTGTTTCAAGCACTTTGCAGATCAACCTCACATGAACTGCACGCAGAGCAGTTCTTTTCAGAGTTCACTTCTTAATAATTACATTACCTTCATGGAGAATTGGCTGGAAGTCACACAGTTGAAAATAAATATTGCTATTACTTTGCCTGTTCATTTATAGACAGAAATTGACATATGGCTCCATAGTATATTGATATAAACTTATCATTATGTTTACTATAATACTTCAAAGTATTTTTTTTTATAGGCATTTGACCATAGTACCCTTTTTCAATGCTCAGAGTTGTGTGCTCTTGTGAAGGACAAAAGAAAAGTTGTTTTTGTAAACATTCAATAATCTAAATCTAAATCTCCCACAGACCACCTAAAGAAAGAATGGTTCTTTCTCTGCTATTACTCTGTTGTGTTACTCTGTTGTCTCACTTGGTAAGGCTAAAAACTTATCACACGAATTATCCCTATTTTTCGTACAACGTATGTAACAACTCAAAAATTACTTTCATTGTGGTCTTGAAAAGTCATTTTGGAGATTTGTTTGCAGTCTTCCAGCCATCATTAACATAATGCCAAGGTTCGTGTGACCTTTTATATGCCAATATTATATTTTAAGGCCGGAATATGTTTTAAATAGTATAACCTGCATGCATTAGCACGAGTATAGAAGAATCTTGATTATTAGATATTTAGATGTTAAAAGTTGTCTCCTTCTTTTCCCTTATGTTTTCCACCTCTTTAAATGCATTACTTTGTTCGGTCAATAGAGAAGTAAGGGGACAATAATTCATCAGGCTCTGCAAGTCTGTACACACTGTATTGCAAATGGTACCTCCTTTCCTTAGTGGAGAAAGGACTGAAGTTCTCAGGCTCTCCCGTTTAAGAAGACTTAACATGCTTAGGTGAGCTAGATCAAGTTTCATGAACTTCATAAAATGTGTTTAGTTTACTTTGAACTTGTGAGTTTTTCTTTATTCTTCCAGAGGGTTCCATTTGAACATGTTGGTCACTTAGCATATATTACTCTTTGCTCAAGCCTTTTATGAGCAAACCAAATGGCTCAAACTAGTAGGTGGAGAAGCTCTTCTACAATAGTTCTGTAATGTGATTCAGTGTTTTCTCCTTTACAAAAATTTATATTTGGATGCAGTAGTAAGCCTGCTGTTTGCAGAAGTCTCAAAATTAACTTTTCTTTATATGCATATTGAAAATTATTCAAAAAAAATAATCAGAAAATGTCACCAATTACTTTGGAAGATTTTTTTTCTCTGATCATTCATAATAGATTGACTCTTCTATTGTCTGACACATGATCATTAATTCATTTTGTAGAACTTTTCCTTAGGTATCACAAGGATTTCCATAGTCTGATATAGCAAGAAAAAATTTTGTTGTTGTTTCTGTAAGAATGGTTCAGTAGCAAACTCATAGTATTTATTAGGCCTTTGGTCTCTGTCCCTCTTTTTAAGTTCTTTTTTGGAAAGTCCTATGTAAGGTCTGGTATGAGAGGTATTACCAGAAACAAAATTCTTACCAACAAGCTTTTAATATCATAGATCTTGCAAAGTTTACACCCAGTCACTCACTAGAGAAGAAAAATATATAGATATCTATAGATGAATGACAAGCAAAAGCAAAAAATAAAAAAATAAAAAATGAGGAAATAAAAAGCAGTTCATAATATAGATTTCTTCTGCAAAATTAAAAGTATGCTAGTATATTTATGTGAACTGCTGACTGTGAAACAATTAGTTCTCTCTCCTTCAAGGAGTTCAACTTGTTCAATGTGGGACAACGTCAAAAATATATGTTTAGTTCATAGTTAAGTACAAAATATATGGGATCTCTGCAGTCCTGCAAGCAACACATACCAAATACTTGTGATGTTCAGAGAGATGCTCTCCAAAGAGGCTTTAAAATTTGTTTGGAATGAATGTGTTGTTTTCTACCTGTAGCCATTGGACACTATTTCTGTAGAAGCTGCAGTAATATGAATGAACTAGCTAGCAATAGATGTTTTTGTTTGTTTGTTTGTTTGCTTGTGTTTTTTTTTTTGTTTTCGTTTTTGTTTGGTTGGTTTTGCTTTTATGTTGATTTTTTTTTAAGGTAAAACGAGAAAGAAATGGTAAAATATAAAACAGTTCTTCTCTTAGGTATGTATAGCATAGTTTTTCCTCAGAACATAAAGAACTCCTTTCAGGTACCAGAAGATTTATAACATTTTATTATTAACCATTTTACTCATGTTTTATAGCATACATTTTGGCAGATGCCTGTGATTCCCTTTCACTGAGGAAACATGATTGTTAACTCACTTTGTAGACGTTTTCCTTAGGTATCACAAGGATTTCCATTTTCATCTGACTGAAGTAATACAGCTCAATAAATAACTAAATTCTGATAAATTATCCAATTTTGCTCAAGTAATGAGACAGAAGACAAGAAAAAAATGAAAGAATTAGAATAAATAGAGGAATTAGAGGGTCCAATAATCCAAGTCTGATCAGACGTCAGATTCCTAGGGATCTAGACATCCTTCTAGCCTATTAGAAATAATAATCAAATCTTTAAATAATAATGAACAAATCTTTAGATACCATGACTTTCTGTAAAAGCTTGATTCAAAATAACCTTGTAAAGCTAAAAATAGAAAATATATGCAAACTGATATAAATGTATGTATAAATGTATTATATTTCTCAAACAGCATTGAAAAGTACAACAATCAAGATTCTAGTTTGGCAATCCCACTTTTACACTTCAAAAATGTGTTAAAAGGAATACAGACATTTTACTTACTTTTGTGTGTGTGTGTGTGTGTGTGTCTGAGGAATCTAAACATTTTGCATTCCGTGTTCTAATATATGTTAAAATGAAACTTGATCCTTAGATGAAATCTTGTATCGATCTTCACTATTTAAGATATACTTATTAACTTTGAAAATGTGTGTTATACACAAGAATCTAAAAGTTACTGTAGAACACATTATTATCAACTTCTTCAGTGATTCCTGGTTAATGGTGCAGATCAGAAATTTGTCATGTCTGTGGTACACACATTCATAAAAAGAGAAAACATCATTCAGACTTATCTTAAGATATTAAAAATGATTGAAAGCGTGATTCATAGAGCATGCCCAGTTTGTCTGGGCATGAATACTCTAGACAAGCCAAACTGACAAATATTTTTACTCTTGTTGAATAAAGGATATCATCTATTAATATTATTTTATTTGTAACATATAATTCATTCTCATTGAAAGAAACTGATTACTATGTATATATGACAGACAAACCTCTTTCATATGTCTTGATTTACTAATATATACAGATATTTTCTTGTGGACAGTGCAAACAAGTCCATTTTCTGGTTTGGCTGTTGTGTCTTTCAAGTTATGCAACACTTGCTTTGGCTTTATATGCAGAAATCAGTCAGCACTACCTGGTAGGATGTAAAATTTTGCTCCAGCTTATGCAGAGAGCAATTCAGACTAGTAAGGAAAAAAAAAAAAAAAAAAAAAAAAAAAAGGAGGATGAGGACTCCACCATTTGAGCATCTCTTATTTTCTCCTTAATGCCATGGTTGTTGTATCTGGCTTTGTCATTAGGGAATGAAATTTTAGTTCCCACTGCACATCCTTAGGGAACAAAATCTATAGTTACCTGCTTCCAGTCCATGTCTATTTTTCTCTTTCCTCTCTCCTTGTAATATAAAACACAGATGGTAACATTTAGTGAGCTTTTACACTAAACAATTTTGTATTTTGGGGGTAGAAATTGATTTTACTTATCTTCACATGTAAATACTCTGAGTGCACTCCTTCTCCCTCTCCATGGGTGGTGTTCAGTGAAACCAGAAGCACAGGATAAGAAGGCACTGCCTTTAGGGCACAAACAAGAAAGAGCAAACTTCCTTTAAGGCTGTTTTCTCTCATTTTGGAAGGAAGGAACCTGAATCAATTATGAAACAACAACAAAAAAAAAAAGTAATAAAAAGTATACTGTTCAGATGAAAAATAAAGTATATCAACTGAAATTGGAAGGAAAAAAGAAACAAAGAAAGAAAACCTATAAATAAGACAAAGGTCCAGCTAAACATAATGTTTACATATTTTGCTGAGCTGGATTATGGGGATGGCATGCATATTCATTTTTTCATGAGAATCCTGTGTCTTCAATCAGTGAATGTAAATTTTTTTCCTCGTGGACAAAACCTTGATAGAACATATGCAATACTTCCATTTTATTGTTCTGAATATCTAAATAGGATTATAATAGAACAAGGACCTTTTCCTGGCCTTATTCCACGGGCTTGCTTTTACCCACCACATCTGCCAATTCTGATTTCAAATGTAGCACAGCATTGTATGGGACTCATTAGTCCTATATACATTCAGGAAATACAGTTTTCCTATGGATAACTGCAGGTAGATGAAGGTATTTGGACCTAAGGTGATTTCCTACATTAAGTCAATAGTAAAATACTCCTAGATGACACAGAGGTAAGGATTTCACTCATTAGTTTGTTACATTTATATTTTTAAAATATATATGCAAAAGACAGAGGGTTAATTTTAAGAAAACTTGTTTTCTCAGTGATCTTTAGACATGATTCCAGGAAATCAGACAAGTTCAAAGTTTCTGTCTAATGCTTGTGGCAAAACTGCCCAGGAAAAAGGGATAGATCAAGACTATATAAAATAAAACTTTAGGGAAGACATGATCTACAAGTGATGCTTGTAGTGCTCCATTTATGGTAAACAACTGTGCAGTTAAATGCTCAAGATGGAAATAAATAGCTTTCAATGGATATAAAATATGATCATCATCAGTGCAGAAGGGACATAAACAAATGTTAAGAAAAGTGAGAATCATACTTTGTAACAAATAGCTGCAAAGAAAATGACTCACATTCTAGATAATGGAAATAACAATTACAGTATAGTATACAACAATAAGGGAATGAGTCATAAACTACTTGAACCAGAAGAAAGAAACATAACTGACAGTTTTGTAGTGGGGAGAAATGCAGCGACTGAGATTTCTGAAAAATAATACTAATAATAACAACAACAAAAAATGTTGTGAAAAAACAATTCTCTTTGAAGAGGCAAAAAATGTGACTTTTGGTTTATAGCTCCAAGCGCTGTCTCTGTCATTCTAATTTAATGGTCACACAGTGACAAATTTCTCTGTATTTGCATTTTTTTCTCACTGAGCACAAAGGATGGGCGATTCTTCATTCATGCTGTATAAGTCATGAGCAAGAGCACTGAAATGTCATTAAAATGGCTAAACCAGTATCTCAAAGAATAAAGATGCATCTGATTGAACTTTGCTCAGCTCAGCGGGGTTTAGAAAATCAAATTGCTCTGTGAGCCCCAAATCCTCTCTGGAGCTTTCCAGTTCCTTTGCTCCAAGCCCCAAAGTGATCATCATGTAGCAAGGGACACTGGGCACAAGGAAAGCACAAGCGCTGTGGCCTGTTTTGGTGTGCTAGCTGGTGCTGACAGGTATGCAGACTCACATACATGGCACAACTCGCCTCTGAACTTGATTCTCAGGATTCTCTTCATCAAAAAGCAAAAAGTGAAGCTTGTTGGGAATATCCTTTTCACTATGTCAGATCCACAGTAATCTGGCAGAATTGCCAGAGCAGGAATAGTTCTGGTGGCAACATTTCCTTAATTTCCTTCATGCCTGTGAGTAACCAACATTTGAAATTTATGATTCTTAAGAATTTGAGTTAGTTTTGGTTTAAAATTTTAAGGATTAAATTCATAACATAGTGGTGCCTTGGAGTGAGTTAGCAATCTCCTCATGCATTCAGATATTACTTAATTTGAATTCACATCTACAGAGACAGCTTGGAGAAACTTAAAACTCTCTGTAAAACTCCACCTGCTGTCAAATCCCTGAAAAATACCAGTTTGACTTCCAACTTTCTCTGAATGCTCTGTTTCCAGATAAGAGACCAATACTTTCCAATTAGCTTTCATATCTCTACAGAGCACTTGGCATCTGATCCTTTTCCACTCAAGTTCCTGTCTGTTCTTCCTCCGTGCCACAGAGATGGTCAGGATGGCTGCAGGCCACATACTGAAAAAACAAAAAAAGCACCCCAGCCCTCATTGCTTAAAACAAGGAAACCTGGAATATTCCATAGTTCCAAAAATAGGAAATAGAATATGGAAAGATAGTAATATAGGCTAAGATCCAAACGAGGAAACAGCAACATACATGGCACTAGTAGATTCTGATGGACTTTAAATACCTAAGATCTATCTACTTTTTTTCCTTAATTTCAGAAAATTGTTTTCTAATTATTTTGTTAGACACATTCAGTTTAGGAAAAAAAAAAAAAGTTCAGATTTTTCTTTATGCCAAACTTCTGTTTTAAAATTTCTAGTAAAACAAACAATATTTGAAGCTTGGCCAAGTCTTAAGCCCAGACAAGAATAACTCTATGTGCCACTGGTCTGGAAATAAAGGCTGTGCCATGCAGTATTTAGGGACTTTCCACCAGTGACTAGACCCAAAATAATTTTGTCTGGAATTTAATTCCTATCAAAAGATATTCTGATTCTATTTTCTGATATTCTATTAAACTTGAAATACTTTTTTTTTTTTTTTTAATGGAAGTAATGCAAGTTTTGTTATATGAAGCTTAAGAAATTGCATGAATTCCTTCTACGAGACTGTACAATTATTCTGGAATTTATTTATTCCTTTCAACATCAATTTCCTTTGTGTAAATTTCCATAGTATAATAAGGAAGTTGCACTTGCTTTTTGCCTTTCTTATTATAAAATATTATTGTCACAACTAGACTATCAGAAAGAAGTGAGGAAATACTTCTGAACTAAAATGGTTATTTATAAATCATATTTTTTTCTATGTTGATATTTTCTTGCTTTGAGGTTGGTTCCTATTGTATTGATAGTATTTTATGAAATCAGACTAGATGGAGTCAATGCAAATCTGTTTTGTTGTTGTAGTTACTGTTGTTATTTTAAATTGGAATAGGGTAGAATCTTGAAAAAATAAAGCCTAACATTTTTACTTTTACAAAACATCATATGCAGTTCATTTAAATCTAGAGAACCATTTTCAAACAGAGCCAGTGCAACAGAACATCATGCCATTCTTTAAGTTATTTTGGGGAAAACAGTAAATAAGCAATGTCAAACAGTATGATGATTTTTTTCTAAGTATGATTGTTTAAATTTTATAAAAAAATACAAGGAACTAAAAAGAAATTGAGGAGGAGAAAAAAGTTATTAAAAAAAAAGTTGTTCTTGTCTAATTATACTTCTCACATATATTTTGAAATCACCTGTATTTTACATCTGCATTAGTGTATTTGTCACTACACATATCACTCTGTAGAAAATATTGGACTGACTGCGAAAGACAGGATGTAAAATCTATCAGAAATAAATGTATTGGGCTGAAGCATCAAGAGTGATCTTGGACAGCAAACTTTGTGTTCATTTTATTCAAGATCAGATATCAAAAGATTGAAGTACAAGCTGAAAAAAAAGAAAAAGCTAATGAAGATCCGTGTTAGAGGTGAAGGAAAGTGATAAGGAAAACTCTTATTGCTGACAAAGGCTTAGATGTTCAGACACACTTACTACTTGAAATATAAAGAAACTCTCTGAGATTCTCAGCTCCTGCAGCTCTACTTAACAAAGATTTTAGTAACGTAAAACTTAGTAAAACTGCTTTTGATTAGCCCACAGTTTGGTCCTATGGGACAACTGAGTATCGCAGAAACATATCTGATGGGGAAAGCAGGAACTGCAAATCTATTAATGCTATGCCATGCAAACTTCCCCCACATCATGCACAGGCCTGCTTGAGAGCATGAGATTATACAATCGGTATTGCAGTGCATTTCTCTGGTTGCCCTTCAAATACCTAAAGAAAGCTCAAGAAGGAAAGCAAACTGGAGAACTGACTACCGTACACATGCCTCAAAACTCAAGGAGGAACCTAAAGTCTAGTAGTGTTAGGGCTTACTGGGCTTGGCTGACTAGAAAGTACTGCACAGCTCCTTCACACTGATTTCACAGTTTTTTATAATATAGCAGTTTTGAATGGAAAACAGATTTTCCACACCTATAATTTTGTCACTGTGCTGTGAAATGACAACAAATTACATGGAATTGCAAAGAGGATGGAGTTAATGGAGGAAATGCTGCAGAATTAATAAAGAATGCAAGTAGGAGTGGGAGGTAGTTTCTAGGCACAGTGGGAGGTCTGAGACACATCTTTTTTTTTCTCTAATTGGGTGAAAAAGAGATCACTCATGCATGCCCCATGCTGGTTTTCAAAACACTTGAACTAAAGTACAATTTACCTTTATGGACTAATCAGGGGAAAAGAGTGTGCAGAAAACACTCTTCAAAATGCAGCTGAGAGAACCAGATCCTCAACCTGTGGTAAAATATCCGTTGCCGTCAGTGGAACTCTTGTAGGGAATCTTGCCCATTGAACTAACTCCTATTATTGTCTAACCTGATTGCCAGGTTTACACTGTAAGTTAGAGTACTTTTCTATAACTACTGAAGAAACTCTCAGTGGGTTCAGCATGTGCTGCGTCTCCCCTACAGCACAGACCACCTAGCTGAAATGAACAGTGTTTGGTGTTGGTGTGAAGAACTCAGTAGAGCTTGGAATGATATGTGTAAAGTCTTTCACTTGTGTGATTGGAATGAGTTTTCATTAACCTGCAAACTTTTTTTTTCCTTTAGTATTGTCATTGAGGAGTTTTTCCATGGAAATCATGGTTCACAAAAAATTATTAGTATTTTGGATTATTTATTTTTAACTCATGAAAGGTTTCTATACCGATATTGATGTCAAAAACACTAGACAAAAAACACACTGTACTTTCTCACAATTGAGCTTAAAGGATGGATGAGTTAGTAAGAAATTCTTCTCAGCATACCCAAGACTGTAAGTTGTGTCATGCTGTGACAAACCTTTTGCTTGGAAACTCATTTTACTAACATATATCTTCAAATCTGTATAAAGTACAGAAAGAAAACACACAAAAATTAGGTTAGTTTCTGTCTCATGACAAATAGCAGAACTTAATCAGGAGTCATCTATCAAAATGAATTCACAGTATAAAATTTGTTCTCAGTAGAACTGGCAATACTGTGATTTTATTGACACTTTAAATTCATTCCACAGCATTCTTGCTGACATACTTAGAAGAAGTCAGAAGTGCTTGGATGTACATATAAATCTTTTGCTTCATTAGTCACTCGTGAACCTGAAAATAGAAAAATGTCCAGCCTATGGACAAATATCTATGAATTCAACCTTTGCAAATAACTGTATTTAAAATCATACCCAGTGAATCATATCAGTGAATTTTTTTCCATTTCTCTATTAGTTTATTATGCAATAGTTTATAAATACATTCTAGAAAGGCCAAGATTTTTTCTTTGCTTGTTTACAAAACATAAATACAAAAAAGTTCAAAAATTTACTCAGAAGAAAAGTTGTACGGAATTTTTTTTCCCAAAAACATTTATTTTTTTGGGGAAAAAAATAATAATTAGCATTTTCTGATGAACACACACACACACACACAAAAGATGGTTATGTGTATAATACCTGAATAGCTCTAAAGAATGCTGCTGCTACTACTCTGAACGAGTGCGTGAGTGTGTATGTACATGCATAAAGCAATTGGTGCACTCTGAAATCAACACAAACCATTATATTTGGTACAGAAGTACCATAAAAAACAGCCTATATCCAAAATGGTTTTCAAAATAATGAACCTTTTCCTGAAGTATATGGAAATGGTAATATTTGTCTGATTCTGAATAGTGTATTAATCTGAATTTGTTCCTGTTTGCAGTCTTCAGAACTGTGTTGCTCCTTGATCACTATGCTGTTCTTCCTCACTGGATTTAATCAGTTTTCCAGAAATTGTGGTCTTAGAAAGGCCAGTTGTTGTGAATGTAAACCTGCTGTAGAAATCTGAATTTCCTGTGAAATAAACATCTTGTTTTCACCTCCATGAAATTTCTGTGATTAACTTTCAGTGACTGTTTCTACAGTGAGCAACTTGTTACACACACCCATTGGCCATCTCTGTGCTCCTTACGGACCTGGAGACATGATGCACACCCAGCATTGGAAGGGAGATGCAGCATCTTCTAAACTGTTTTGTTGCTTGGGACTATCAATGGATCATGCTGTTTTTTGTGAGATGCACCACAGAGAGAATCTGCTAGTGAGGTAGGAAGGGCCAACAGCGTATTGATTTCATTCGTTATCCTAAAGATGTTTGTAGACTGGGCCTCCACAATGAAAATATGGTGATCTGAGGTCTTCCCTTCCATTTTTGCACTGTAAAAATAGTTCTTTCAGGAATTATGCAGACAAATTTCTACCTTGGCATAGATAAAGCATTCCTTATTTCTTATTCACAGTCTTTCCTGTCCAGACCCCTCCTGCCTGCAGCAGGACTCCTCTGACATAGAAAATAGAATCCTGAAAATTTGATTGCACAAGGTTGTTTTTCCTCAGAGCAAATGAAATATAATGTTATGCTGAAAAACTATTTCTCATGCCTTTTTACATGCTCTGGTCAGGTTCCCCACTGAATTCTGTTTCTTTTTCTGATAATTTTAGCAGCGGAAATCATATCAGATATAATCAAGGAAATCTTTCAGTAGAAAGCATATTCTGTTAATTAACAGATTCATCCATGATGTAAGAAGAATTCACTTTTGTGGATATTTCTGTTCAAATTAGTGCTTTTGTGTGCTTCAGAAACATACCACGGTTTTCATCCACCTTTAATATTAGACTGGATATCACCTGATTTAGCCTCTAATTTGTCTCTTTTGTTGTTTTACCCTTAGATTGCCATAATGTTATGTCATAACTTGTTGAGCTTTCTCTGAGGATATCTAGAATCTCCTTTCTTTATTAAATAAACTAAAATAACCCAAACCTATTTCGCTTTACAGAGATTTCCTATTTGTTTATTTATTTATTTTATTTTCCTTCTGAAATAACAGACTTAGTGTTGCCAAGTTTCCTGGCAAAGGGAGTTAAATTCATGAAAGCTCTTACGAAGTCTTTTAATTGTAGGACCTCTGTTCTCCTATATAGACAAGTAACAGTTTAGAAATACTTTCATCATTCGCAGTAAGATGTTTTCAAACATGAGCAACGTGGCTATTTTTTCTGGCAGATGATCAACAAACTTCTTCAAAGGCATTACATCAAAATGCTCTGATGAAGCTTTCGAATTTCTGTTCTGGCACAGTTCAGGCAAATAGGAACATTCAACATTCAAAACCAAGTTAAAATTCAATATGCCATTTGTTGCTCATGTGTCCAACATTTCTATAATAGACGTTCTCTCAAATACAAGCTCTTTCAAGATTTTTTGACTTACTTGATTTCAGATAAATCTTAATACTTCAGTGTGGACAATTTCTTCCATATCACTCCAGTTCTTTTTTCTCTCCTGTACAAAATGATATAGGATAAGGAATACCAGACAGCATTGTTAAAAGGAAGATTTCTTTGCATTTAAATATTGTTATTCATATAAAACTTGGTTACTTTTTACCAAATAAAACAAGCACCAACCACAAACATTATACTACTCTCTCTTGCATGTGTGTATGGGATGAGGAAGCAATTATATTTCAGAGCAGAACAGATGCAAGAGGTGACAGACTCTTTCTAAAATTCAGTGTAGTCATCTAAACATCAATTTCTCTTGATATTCAGTTCAGAAAAGGAAGCTGCAAGTGCTCAGAAATGCTGAGCAAAACTTTCCTCTCTAGCTAAATTGAAGTTTAGATGGCTGACAGTTCTCCTAAATGTTAGAGTGACCCAGTCCTTTCATTATGCAGTACTACCTATTCTTACAGTTGCCTAAATCTACTACACACATTAAACATTTTGTACTTGATATTTTCTGTTTGTTTAAGCTTTAGTACCTGTTCCTCACAGGTGTTTGGAATTCCTTATCATTCTCAATATAGCCAGAGGTCACAGGAGTTCCCTGGTTAATCTGAATCTCACTTTAAAGGTACTCACCTCTTTCTTTTGTCTTTGGAAGGAGTTGAAGTGTTTACTTTGCTAAAGATATTTTCATCTCCCACAAGAACAGAATACAAAAGGTGAGTAAATCAACAGAGGGGGAAAAAAAAAAAAAAGCATCAATGTCAGATATATGTCAAAGTGTCTAATTTCTACCCGAAATTAGTCTGATATATTTTCTGACATCCTACTCTTTATTTATGTGCATCTTTCAAAAACCTGAAAAGCTTGGTAAGATTTCAAGGTTTTATTTGCAACAGTACTGATGAGTCATAGTAGCGAGTCCTGATATAACAGTGAAAGCTTCTATAAAAATATGGTCTCTTAACATTAATGGACATTTGAAAAATGTAGCTCAAAATCTTCCTGGACCTCAGTACTCCATTGATAATTTAGAAATAATCCCCTACGAAGAGTCCTGGTTTAACCATTGCTGTGAACATCTGTCTGAAGATCTGTTTATATCCAGTGCTGTGGGATCCATGTGGAAGCTTTCTTATTATTGAGGAAAAATCTCTATGATTCATCTTGTCCATTGAATCCTATGGGAATTTACTGTCTGTCCAGGTTTTTGGCACAGTGTCAATGGGATCAGAGGGAGACTGAACTGGAAAATAACAGAAAGCAGGGACTATGGAGAGGAGTGGAGTCCATCGTTTTTCTGCTTGCTGGAGAGGTTAAGGACAGGTAGGGAGTGAACTGCTGGTCCTTTCCTTGAATGGAAGGCAGCCTTCCTTCTGGATTACTCAGCCTTCCCTCCCCCTTCTTAGCACTCCAGTGTTTTCTCCCTTAACACTGCCATGTCTTCATACCTACCACCTTTACAAAAGTATTCCACATTCTCTCTCTCTCTCTCTTTTATTTTTTTTTCCTTCAAGGGGAAAGAATATTCATTGATACTTGTGAGGCTATTGGTTGATATGGAAATTAACACAAAGGAGGATCTTATATTTAATATGTGAATACATAATTTGCTCAAAATCAATGTTAAGGGAAAATATATGTAGCTGGGGAACATTTTTTGTACATTCAAAAAAACAAAAAGGAAAAAAAACAACAGCAACAACAAACACCAGAAAATATTAATGTTTTGTCTGGAAGTTACTCTTAGAAATTCTGGCAATTTTCTTGTAATAAGGTACAGATTTTTAATTGTTTGGCAAAAGTAACACATTTAGCCCTGCTACATAGAATTACACCCTAATCTGTCATGTTGAGAACAAGAAAAACTTGTAATCCAAGCAGAGTATTTCAGTATTGAAATATTTATTTACCAAGTCTTTGGGCACTAGAGTTTGTTTTGTTTTGTTCTAACAATCACATGCTCCATTACTGATTTACAGGATTAATTTTCCTTTCAAGGTTTTAAGGATCTATTCTGAAAGCTTAAAAAAAAAGTACTTTATTTCAAATGATAGAGTTTGAGGTTTCATCATTTGAGAGAGCTCTTATCCTGAAAAACTTACAAACTGGCATAAAACCTAAAAGAGCATCCACCCCTGCATGGGCTGCCATGTAGAGAAATACATGTGCTGGGTTTTGAGAAACCAACAGTTAAATAGGTACCCATTGTTAAATGAGAAGACCTGTGAATGTCATTTTGTTTATTTATTTAGTCAGTTATTTTAAGTTATTTTCTGGTCACATTTCTCTATGAAAACTTGAAAAAATGCATATTTCCATTCCTGGGAAGGAATGACTTATTCTATTTTATTTGCTTTTATACGGTTTAAGTTCCCACAGCTATGCTGTGTCCTTCTGCTTCATGGCTCATTCTGTGTTCTTGGTTTTCCTAATTCCCTGCCCTCTCAGTAGAGTTCCAATAAATGAGTCAGTTAAGCTGAACACTGACTTTCACGATACTAAATAGAGACTACTTATTTATAAGCATCAAGTAGTGTTCTTTAGAAAGTCTATGGGCCATATCTAGTTAGCTTAAGTGACTAAAGTTTTCTGGTGAGACCTGGCAGCATTTCCACCTCCTGAATCTGAATGTGACCCTGTTAGGCTATATCCTAACTCAATATCAGGATGAGATCTCAGCATGTGCTTTTCTCCACCTCCATCACTTTGGTTTCTGTGGGTAATAAACTCAAAGGCATAGCCCTGAAAGCAGTCATGGAGGGCTGTAGTTGGTCTCTGATTGGTGCTGAGGGAAAGCAGAATAGGAGAAGGTGGCAAGGACTCTTATTCTTCCATGGAAGAGGAAAAGAATATCTAAACCTGGCAGCACAGACCAATGATCTGGGCTGTGACTGCCTAATGCCAAGGCCACCTAAGAGACATAGGTGACACTGCCTGTGAATTTAAAGTTTCCCATGCATCTGAAGTTTTTTTGTTTTTGTTTTTTCCTGCACAGATGCAGAAGTGCCCAAGCTTCATAGGACTGAGGAGCTTGTGCTGTCATTCGTACCAAAGCCCAGCTTTCAGAAAATATGACAACTTCTGCATAAATTCTGTTTTATATAGTACATAAAATCGTTATTGGCTATCACACATCAGATGTCTTCTCCCAGGACTATATATTTTTTCCACTGTTTTATCTCCCATACTTTGGTCACATACCACAGATCACACTGCGTTATAGTAAGACATACTCTGTGAAAGGATGTGGGAGAGAAGATTAAAATAAGGACACAGAGTTGTATGTGGGGGATGCAGGGCAAATAGGAATTAAAATCTTGATTCCTGGATTCTGTGTGTAGTATAATAAAAGATGGCAGTCTATTGGATTAGTGTGGTAAGAGATATTGAATTTAATTCCTGTAGACAGAATGAAAAGATTTCTGAAAGAATGGTTCAATTGCAAGAGTAAGGAGCACCATTGTTCTGTTTCATAGCACAGTCAGGAGCTCTTGCATCAAGCAAAACTGCAAAATATAATGGAAATCTTAGAAACATGCTCTGTTATTTTTCCTCTTCCACCCCAACCCCCCCCCCCCCCCCCCCCCACCTTGGTGTTTTCAACTGATTATGATAAAAATAATCACATGAATTTTATTTTGATCTGTTGAAAGTATATTAGGAGCTTGGGTCTCATTCTAATGTCCACAGGAATTTTACTCTTCCTGGAGTGCTTTAATGTTCTTATTCTATGGTACTAATATGGCAGGAATCTAAGAGAAAGAATTTAAGCAGAATCACACTTGCTTCATTTTCAAAGTTAAATTTTTTTTGACCATATCTTTTTTGAATTAGGCAAGGCCTTTATTTATTCTATTTAGAATAGAATAAAATCATAGAATATATCCTGAGTTGGAAGGGACCCACAAGGATGGATCATTGAGTCCAGCTCCTGGCTCCACACAGGTCTACCCAAAAATCAGAATTCAGACCATATGACTGAGAGCATAGTCCAAACGCTTCTTAAATTCTGACAGGCTTAGTGCCGTGACTATGTCCCTGGGGAGTCTGTTGCAGTGCATGACCACCGTCTTGGTGAAGAACCTTTTCCTAATATCCAACCTGAACCTCCCCTGTCGCAGCTTGACTCCATTCCCTCAGGTCCTATTGCTGGTCACTAAAGAGAATAGATCGGTGCCTGCACCTCTGCTTCCCCTCATGAGGAAGCTGTAGACTGCAATGAGGTCTCCCCTCAGCCTCCTCTTTTCCAGGCTGAACAGGCCGAGTGACCTCAACCGCTCCTCTCCCTCGGGCCCTTCACCATCTTTGTAGCCCTTCTCTGGACACTCTCCAACAGTTTCACGTCCTTTTTGTACTGTGGTGCCCAAAACTGTACACAGTACTTGAGTTGAGGCCGCACCAGCACAGAGTAGAGCAGGACAATCATTTCCATTGACCGAGTAGCAATGCTGTGCTTGATGCACCCCAGGGTACGGTTGGCCCTCCTGGCTGCCAGGGCACACTGCTGACTCATATTCAAACTTGCTATCTATCAAAACCCCCAGATCCCTCTCTGTGGGGCTGCTCTCCAGCATCTCGTTCCCCAGTCTGTACGTATAGCCAGGGTTGCCCCTTCTCAAGTACAGGACCTGGCACTTACTCTTGTTAAACTTCATACAGTTGGAGATTGCCCAGCTCTCCAATTTGTCCAGATGTTTCTGCAAGGCCTTTCCACCCTCGACAGAGTCAACAGCTCTTCACAGTTTAGTATCATCAACAAACTTACTCAAAACACCTTCTAGTCCTACATCCAAATCATTTATGGAAACATTGAAAAGAACTGGCCCTAAAATGGAGCCCTGGGGGACCCCACTGGTGACTGGCTGCCAGCATGAGGTAAACCTGTTTCCCATAACCCTTTGAGCCCTACCGGTCAGTCAAATGTTCACCCATCATATGATGTTTTTATCTAGCTGTATGCTGGACATTTTGTCCAGTAAGATCCTATGAGAAACCATATCGAAAACTTTACTGAAATCCAAAAAATAACATCAACTGGCTTCCCTTGATCGACTAGATGGGTGATCTTATCATAAAATTAAATTGAATTTGTTAAGCAGGACCCTTGTGAACCCATGTTGGTTGTGATTTATGACTGCATTGTCCCCCAGGTGCATTTCAATAACTCCCAGGGTAATCTTCATAATTTTACCAGGTACTGACATGAGACTGACAGGCCTGTAATTAGCAGGGTCTTCTTTCTTGCCCAGCTTCCAGTCAGCTTTCTTGCCCAGCTTCCAGTCAATTGGAACCTCGCGAGATTCCCAAGACCATTGAAAAATAGTTGAGAGAGGTCCTGCAATGATGTCAGCCAGCTCTCTGAGCACCCTGGGATGAATTCCATCAGGCCCCATGAACTTGTATGGATCCAGGTGGAGCACCAAATCCAGCACACGTTCAGGGTTGGCTGGGAGTTCCCACCAGCACAGTCCTCCAGCTCAAGGCACTTCAGGTCCCAACGTCCATCATCGGTGTTGAAGATAGAGGCAAAGAAGGCATTAAATGTCTCTGCTTTGCCCATGTCCTTGTTTGTGAGGTGACTATTCCAATCAAGCAGTGGACATATGTTTTCTCTTTATTTTAATTGCATGTGAAACTATAGTAATTTTAATGGATAATGAAGATTTTGAATTCAGAAAACTTAAACTAGTTCTTTCTGGGTTATAAGTCATGGGGGAACTCTTTCATAAGTGTTTTATGATGAACTGGAACTGACCTCTTTTAATCTTACTGAACATAAAGGCAGGAACATTTTGGGTTCTATTTTAGGGAAAGGAGACTGCTATTTCTTGCCTGTTCTTGAAAGATACAGGTAAAAAACAGTAGTCCTACTTGTTTATTTTTGGATCTGAAGATGCAAGTGCATACTTTCTATAGATACCACTGGGTAATCCAGCAAATATGTAGGCTGCTCTGTGCAGAGAGTTCAAATACAAGGCTGGTCAATCTGCTCAGGAGAGCTGCAAGTCTCCTTTTCATGCTGCCTCTGTGACTCATGCTTTGAGCGGTGCATTTGCTACTAAGAAGTTTTCAGATATTTATTCTGAAAGCAGCCACCTATCCTCCCAAAATTAATTTCTCTCTACAAATTTCAGCATACTGAAACGTATCACTATTCTTTGCTTCAAAATGAAAAGAGGATTAAAAACATTTTTTTTTTACTGCTTCTGACTGCTAATGTTTGAAAGAGATCATAAGAAAAATATAAGAAAAATTCATTTTTTATTGATTAAAATGTGATGCTTTTTCTTTCTTCTCCTTGATGTTATTATGCTCCTGTTGAAGTCTAAGTTGGTGACTTCAGGAAAGTAGGTGACTGGAAAATTTAAGTAAGGTGACTCTGAAATCTAACTCACCCTGGGCTAGAAATATTTCTCAACTGATTGCAGGAAAATAAAATAAAATGCTTCATTCATGCAGTGTTTGACTAGTTTGTAAGAGGGAAACCACCATACAATAATAATGAGCGATAAGAATGCAGAGAGCAACTTTGAAGCTGATACTTGGGCATTCTTAGTGAGACACAACTCCCTGCAAACACTGCATTTCTATTCCTGGGAAAGAAGAAGCCCACAGGCAGTTGCATTCAGTGTTGGGTTGAAAGGCATGACGTAGTGAGGATGCCATGCTCATTTTGTCATTTTTCTGTCCAGTTTGCTCTGCATTAAAAATGTATCTCTCAGATTTGCAGATTGTATATGATCTGAAAACCAAGCCAGACTCCTACCATCACTAACAACAATCACTACAGAAAGAAAATATTGGCAAGTTCAATTTGCTAAGTTTTGCAGTCAGATTTTACTTGATAGTCAACAGTTGCATATAAACACAGCTGAGTTCTCCAGTGATTAATTGGTCTTAGAGGTGTAACAGTTAGAAACTTTTTTTTTTTCTGTCAATTCAACTATAATTAATCACAATTAGAGGTCACTTTGAAAAGCAGCATTGGTACATTGTCTATTATGGGCATGTCATTTTAACCAGTCATTTTTTATATGTAAACTTATTTTAAAATGTGGCCAAAAAAAAAAAAAAAACAATAACAATAAAAACAGCTTAGAATAAACATTATAAAGCAAAAGATAAAAAGGAATCAGTCACTTAAGAATTTTTTTTTTTAATGAACTATGTTGGGTTTGATGTTTCTCAGTTTTAAACATCACAGATTTATTTAGTATTCCAATAAAAAACTGCATATGAATTTTTTCAATTAAACCAGGCTAGTGGTATTTCCTTTTTACATAATAAGATGGAAAGGCTGAGAAACTTTACTTCAAGATTAATTAGCTAATTGATCTCCATTGCCTTTTACTTCTGTCTTCCTTATTGCTTTTGCACCTTTCATGTGCAAATTTATCTCTGACATAAATACATTGACTTTCAGCCAAGTTGTATCATAGATTTCTGTTATATCTTTCAATTTAAAGGAGGGCTGTAAGCAGTCAGGAGTTGTATGGGATACCTTCAAGAAGAAATCAGATGTTGTAGTAAAAAAGTTGATGATTCAATAGGGGATTTTTTTCTCTGTGACAGATTTAAAAAGTTCCTCAGTAATTTCCTGGCCCAATAATATTTTCCCTCAACAACTTCTTAAATTCTCCCTTCTGAGTTCACCTGTAAAGATAAGCAACAGTTTTCTATGCTAATGAACCCTCAAATGTAATATGATTGTAAGACACAGACCATTTTCTCTGAATTTCACCCTGAGTGTCCTAGGGATCCAAAATCAGTGAAAATGAAGACAGAGCGAAGAGATCATTCCATAGCAGAGAAATAGTCCTGGATATTCCTTCTGTACTGGAAAGGGCAGTAGGTGATCTCCCAGAGACCAAGTGGTCTTTCCTTCTGACCTTTTTAGACAGGCCAGGGCAGAACAGCAGCTTGTTCCTTTACCTAATTGCTGCAGAACACCTTAGCAATGATTTATATCAACATATGGAAAATAAAACCTTAATTTATACAGATGAAATGTTTGCCTACCACAGATTTTTTTTTTTTTTTTTAATGGTGGATTTGGACAATAACCCTGACTCACCCATGTCTGTGACATTTCCAAGCTTGTAAATTGTTCACGAGTTAACATCCTATTCAGTATTTGACAAACAGGGAGTCAGGGTTGACAGTTGCTATCCTTTCCTCATACTGCCTAAGGCTAGGATTTGTCTCTGGTTTCATTTATTAGTTATATAACCTACACGCTATTTTTGAGCTATTAATAAATATTAAAAAAAAAAAAAAGAGAGAGAAATAAGCTGATGTAGAGAAAGAGAAATCCCCATCTGGGAATTACCCACCAGGTAGCTACATGCAGTGGACTGATCTACATATGCATGTATTAATTTGCAGTTAAAATGTTCAAGTCAGGGAAAACTGAGCCAACAAAGCCTTTTAGGGTTATGTAACAATGATAAATGTACTGCAACAGTTCCGGGTGAGTACTGGGCCCCTGAAATTTATGGTTTGTTCGTCTCTCTCTTTTTTTTTTCTTTTTTTTTTAACCCCTTAACCAGAAAAGCTCAGCTGCAGTGAAGTGTCTGTATTTTGCAACGTGATCTTGCTTATTTTTATCTTATTGCCTGAACCCTGTCCAAGTCATAAAAAGAATCTGAATCTCAGATACTATCAGCCACCACCTGACTCCTAGTATATTCTCTTATGTTAGCAAGGAGCGAGGAAAACAATACATGTAGTGCCATTAGCTCTCATTATTGAGGTAGCATCCCAGGCCAATTTTGGTGTACAGCAATGAGGGCAGCAGCAGGGGACATTAAGCTGAGTTAGGTAAAAAGGCAAATCAAGCAACTTCACCTATAAGTAGACAGCTTTGCTGCTCAGGGCTTCAAGTTGGGCATTACAGCTCAGATGCCACAGCAACTGTTTGAAACCACTGTGCTGGCAGCCCGTGGCTCTGCTTTCCATCAGAGGACACAGACTGCAGTGTCAACAATAAGGAAAAAAGTGATTAAATGAGGAGGAAAAGTGTACGAAACGATGTCAGAGGTTCTTCACTCCAGTACAGCTGATGTGACTCAGTTCTACAGAAAGAGCTGTAGCCCAGCTCTTCGCCCAGGGAGGGCCTGCAACTCTTCACTGGTCGCAGGTAACATCTCACAGGTAACTACAGAAATAGTTATTGTCTTTGGAAAGCGTGAAGGATTTGCCTTACGAAAGTTTTGTACAAGTATACAGACATTCAGCTAGGTTTTGCTCTTTAAAAGGAAAACTTTGATTTAAATTTAGTTTACCATCTCTTTATCAGTTCTGGGGCTGAAAACACTCTAGGGAATGGGTAAGTCAGTCTATCAAGTTTAGTTTCTTTGTTTGTTGTGAAAGAAATTAAATATAAAAGACAGAGCCAGCAAAGTAAGTCACCTTACCTTGAAACTGCCTGTCACAGCAAGATAAAACTGAAAAAAAGACTTTCAGCTTTGTCAGCAGAGGAACCTATGCATTATCTGTTACTGAAACTAACATTTTTTGTGCTACCTAATGATTAAACAAAGATGATGGCAGTAATAGAACACTACTAGCAGAAAACAGTTTAAAAAATATAGTTTCTTCAAAACTCACAGTCCCAAACTTTCTGATCATCGATACAGACTGTTTTCAGAGAGGAATATAGCACTTCAACTTGATGAAAATGTGAATCAGATTTTCAGGTTCAATTGCTTAATTATTTTGCTTTCTTTCTATCACTTCTACCTTCAGGTTGCAGCTTAGATTTTCCCTCATGGATTTGTATGTGCAATGTAATACCAGCTTTTCAAATTGACAAATGGGTTTTCTACACACTTGCATTCAGTAAGTTAACTGTTCTGCTGCAGGCCTTAATTATATCATCAGTTTTAATTTGTTTTATTTTACTTTAGTTTGTCTCATTGAATGTAAGACTGAAATATTTAAGCTGATAAAACTCACACTGTTATATCAGACTGATTAAACTGTTTACATATATATATGTTTAATAACAGTTATAACAGTTTAATCAGTCTGTATATATATATATATATCCCACACAAACAACCAAACTGGGATTGCATGGCAATTTATCAAATATTTATGTTTTCAATAAATTCAATAATTCAATTATGGACATTTTTATTGCACCACTTTTTGCCCAAATATCATGCTGTTGTGAAATATCACCAGAGCACTTTCCACAGAAAAATTATTTTTTTCCCATGGGAAGACTCTTTTCTCTCTTACTCTGCCCAACATACAGACAAGAAACTTAGGATGTCTGTTCAGTTCTGCCCAGTCCTCTCTGCTCAGTAAAGGGGAAATCAATTTGAAATAGTCAATAGTAGAAGGTCCACATAGAAGTGTAACTATGATTTGATGGATTCTCCTGTGTAATATTTCAATATGTCTGATTTTTCGTTAGATTTCTAAAATCCACATTCTACAGCTCTTTGGAATACACACCTGAACTGAAGATGCTTTGAAATTTATGGAATCATCTTAAGCTGATTAACCGCTCTTTTGTGTCAACACAAGCAAGAATAAGTTTAGCTTGATCTTAGATCCTGCATTTGCAGAGAATTAATTTAATTTTGTTCAGCTCAATGGAATAGTGCAACTAATTATTTCAACTCACTCTTTTATCTGAAATACATTCTGGTGACTGGCCATGCAGTGACAAATGTTTGGCAGCCCATCTGTGCCATGACCTGCAGTTCAGTCTGACAATTTTAATGGTATACGGCTAACTGCACCTAGCTAATTTAAATTGTTTTTCATGCCATTACCGGTCTAAACACTGCATTCTATATGTAGACAAAATAAATAAATCTTTTTTATTTTTATTTTAAAATATCTGTCTGTGAAAATGGTGGTCTAAGGAAACTGAGATTTTAGCCACATGAGGCAACATGACTCTAAGCCACATTATAATGTCATTGTATACTTAGAGGTGGAAATCTTATGGCAATTTCCAGTCTCTTTAGAACTGTCAGTTTGATATGTATGACAAAATAATCAGTATAATTTTGTAGTGACATTGCATACAGGATTATTTATTTATTTATTTATAAGAAATAAAACACAGTTTATATTCCATAAATATTTTCCCTAAGAAGATAAGCAGCCAGCATCCATCTACTATGAATAGGAGTATGCTGGCATCCTTCACCTGAAATCATAATGGCTTGAAACCGGTGTAATTCTAATGGCCCGGGTTTACAGGGAAAATGAGAGCTTTTTCAAAATACATGTGTTGTTCACAGAAAGCTTTTTAATTTCTCACAGAGATTGCAAGAAAAATATCACACAGGAAAAACACATGAAATGTGAGATTTGGGATGTCTGACTTCTTCCTTTTGTTTGCACTGGTTTTCAGCAGTGTTTCTGTTGTTTCACTGTGGTCACCTCTCCAGTAAGAGCAGAAGAGAGCAGCTGAATCACAGGAATCATAAAATGCTCTCAGGAGAACCAGTGGGGAAGCTCAATCATAGCAAAGAGTGTGAATGAGAACAGAAAGAAAATAAACAGTACCTAAGATGAGTCACTACAGAAGCCAAGCCAAGTGGAAATATTTGGGATTTGTGCTGACACTTCTTGGTTTTGGTTCAGCTTCAAAAGAAAAAAAATCTCACAAGAAAAAATAGCAACCTTAACTGACCAAAAGGAGAATAACAATTTAACTAAAATCAATTTTACATCCAATACTTTAGACAGGGATTTTGAACAGCCTATATTTATATATCGCATGTTCTGCAGAACAAATGTATAATCAGTGAAGCAGTCTATCTATAATTTTCAAATAGTTTTTCTATGTAAGTGTCTCACTTTGTTCAGTGTAGTTCAACTTAGCAGGGACACTTCACTAAATTATTCTGTTCTGCCACATAACTCCAGTACTGGAAGAGACAAGGGACTCCAGAAATGTCATAGACATGCTTTGAAAAAACTTGCAGAAAGAAATAGTGATGGGATAAGCAAACCATAAAAACCTGCCAGACCGAAACAGGTACTACCCTGGGCTTGTCTCAGAATCTGCACATATGCAGATAATTTAAGTCTTGTTTACACTACAGAACTAAAAAAAAAAAAAAAAAAAAGCTTATAACACATCCTAGCACCGAGTCTCATGCAATTTTGCAGATTAGAAGATACATGACACAATTAAACATGCATGCAGGTATATTTTAGTTATTCATGAATAGCTACGTAGAAAGATTAATTTAAAAACTTCACTGCTTTCTCTTAACAGATCTCAACAAAGTACTGGGAAAGGATTTGATAAGAAGTAAGAACAGACTTTTCTCAAGACAATGCAGCTATAAACAAGAGTCAGGAAAACAGATTAATTTAGTGGTCAGATAATCTTTGAAAATCCTTGGATTGACTATGGTATATATCTGACTATGTACTGGCATTTGAAAAAGAAAATGGAAAATTAGATTTTGGCTACAGTACTTGTTTCCTTCTGTTTTTCTTGTAGTCTAAACACGCAAATCCATACAGTGTAGTGGAAATTTAGCAGTCATATTATGTAGCTATTAACACCAGAAAACTTTCTATGACCATGGTACAGCATAAAAAAATAATCAAAATCTGCCAACACTTCCTCACGGTGGATCATATATTCTAAATGTAGCTGGTTCTCTGATGCCGTGCCTTGAAGCTGTGAATAAACCCTGATACTTAAAGACAGCAGACTAGATTTAAGCTTTTTGGTAGAAATAATGAGCTAAACTTATCTTCCTTAAAATACTCTATGAAAAACAATTTTGTCACAAGAGCCTGCCTATGTAGGCTTTGCCCTCAATAAAGTCCTGATGCCTGCGGCTACAGATTCACAGCACCTAATTTTGGAATGAAAGGCTGGGAGTATCAGGACACTGCTTTCAAACAGAGTATCAAGGGTTTATTTTTCCCAGCACTCTGAGGCACAGGTCATCTTGATAATCTCTTCTGGTGCCTGAGAGACACAAGAGAAGTTTTCACAGAATGGCCAAGGTTTGAAGGGACCTCTGAAGATCATCAATCCACCCTCCCTGCCAAGCAGGATCATCTAGAGCACATTGCACAGGATGGCATCCAGGCAGGTTTTGAATATTTCCGGAGAAGGAGACTCCACAGCCTCTCTGGGCAACCTGTTCTAGTCCTCTGTCACCCTCAAAGTAAAGAAGTGCCCTCTCATATTCAGCTGGAACTTCCTGTGTTTCAGTTTGTGCTCGTTGCCTTTCATTCTGTTGCTAGGTACAACCGAAAAGAGTCTGGTTCCATCCTCTTGACACCCTCCCTTCAGATATTTATACGTGTATTGATGAGATCAATATCATGCCTTACCTACCCAGGGCAGTAAATTGTTTTCTCCATACAACAACCACATTGTAGATGTTAAAGACAAAACCAGCTCAGAGAGATTTAATTGACACTTGCAGAGCTGAGGTTTGCTGACCAAAGGATGGGTGGCCATGGCAAAGCTAGACCTCATGAAAAAAAAAAGGGGGGGGGGGGGGGGGGGGAGCTGAGACAAAACTGTACTCTGAACTTTGGTTTCTTGTTTTTCATTATGCAAGAGGAACAGTGGAACAGTGAGAGATGGTCCCTAGCCACTGAAGATGACTTCCAAATATGACATTCTCATTTAGGAATAATAGCACAATCCTTTCCCCAGCATCAGGTTCTTATTTAGCTTTCCAAGGCTTTGGCTAAAACAAAATTGGAGTGTCAAAATGGCAGTGGAGCCTGCTTGCTAAGAGATGGTGCTTAATAATGCCTGAGCCTAAAGACAGCCCAGACAATCAAAGTGGTACATAGGAACCAAAGTGCCACCCCAGGCCTTCTACACTCTGTGCTCTTCTTCCATTTCTCATGCCATGGATGAGCACCACAACATGGAAAGCCTTCTTGCATACAAACACACTTCAACAGTGAGGATTGCCTTGACAGAATTCCCTTCAGGGTCACACAAACAAGGAGATGCTGTGTTTCCACTGATCCTAAGCATAGGTATAATAAGGTTAGAGGATCTAGTTCTTCACATTGTAAAGCCTTTTCAAGTGCTGACTTTGATATATCTGTGCTCTCTGTAGTCATGTGTGGATTTGTAGTGCTCTACAAATAACAATAGAATATGGCAGTGCAAATATTTGACTTAATTTTGCATCCAGTGTGATTTAAGGATGCTGACATACTCAGATATTAATTCCACATACTGTTTGTTTTTTTTTTTTAATTAGAATTTGCCAACTGCAGTGCATTAAAAACAATCATATATATATATTATTCCAGAAATGTATATAGTCTATATTTTTTAAATCAGTCAATTTTAGCTTATATATAAGGCAACATATTAATTACACTGAGTACCATTTTAAATTTAGTATCACTTTTCAATTATTTTATAATATTATTTTGCATTAATTCATTTTCTAATTTGTAAGAGCTATATTTTTTCAATACTTAAGTTTAGCAAATGTTGATTTGTCAAAGTTGCTTCAAGTGACTGTTGCTGGAAGCCTAGGCAGGTATTCTGAATAAAAAACAAGGAAGGAGGTATGAGTTTCACCTTCCTCAGGAACCAAGAATTTCAAGCATTTGTTCTGAGTTCAGGCTGGTATTGGTAGCTAAGCATATATATTTTCTCCTTTGTCTACTTGCCAATTTAAGTGTCCAGAGTAAACACGGCATGATAAAAATTAATATTTTGCAAGTTTGGAAAAAGTAACACTACTCACTTTTCATTATCACTTTTGTTATCATGCCAATGCTATCATGTATCTCCATTTGATAATTCCTTTGTAATTATAAATATATATATATATATGTATATTGCCAATCAATGTGGTAAACTCCAATGGTTATCTTTCCCTTTTTCAGTAATTCATCCGACCTTGTGGAAGATCCTGCATTTATTTGAATTGTTCTTGGCTGGGATTTTCTCAACTCTATATCCAACAGATCAAAGCTGAACTGATTTCTGCAAGCCTTGTGATCAGAATAAGCCATGAAAAGATAATATAGATATATTTTAAAAAGCAACAACTTTTTTCAAAGACAGAAAAAAAAATAAAAATCTCCTATTCATAATTTAGTCTTAGACTGACCCCTGAACCTAGGAAGGGACCTACACCCTTGGGTCTTCAGATTTTGCTTTTGCTTCGCCTGTCTCCCTTGAGCTCAAAGAAGATGTTAGCTAAACTTTTCTTGAAGCCTTCTCATACAGCTGGTTTCTCCCCTTCCACCTCCTGGAACAAAAAGGCATGCCAGCTCTGGTGTGCCTGCTGGAATTTCACAGATGTGGGTTTCAATGCCTATTCTGGCTTTCCTGGATGTTAATTGCCCTCATGAAAATTCTCGCAGTACTTTATTATTGGTTGGGCAACACACAACTATTAATTTAAAATAATTTTACGAATTAGAAGCTTGTTGTAGTCAGTGGAGCTGAGAATTTAAGGTCAAATTATTCATAGAAATAGGTCTCAGTAGAGCTACATTAGGAGAGGATTTGTCTTTTGGTTTTCAGGTAATGTGGTATTTCTGTGAACTTTATAATTGAAGAGGATGCGAACTTGTTACTACATCACTCTATAGACAAAGTTGCTGTACAAATGCTAATGACTTCACCTCTCTCACCTCTTGTAGAAAAACACTAATGTCTTCCTTTTTATTGTCATAAAACAAAGGTTCCATGAAACTGTCTCATGGTTATGGACTGCAACCTAATAAATTTGAGAATACATGGAGATCGTGTGTATCCTTTAACTTAATATCCATTAAGCTTCTGGTGCAAATTGCATTCCCTACTTTTTTTTTTTTTTTTTTTTTTTTTTTTCCCCCTTTGGTATGTATGTGTTATAGTTAAAAATTAGGCAAGCCATTGAAATGATGGTCATGGCTTTGTGAGAAATTTGTCATGCCAAGGTGTGAAGACTCAGCTGATAACTTAATGATGAATTCCCTGTGGGCTATTCTCTTCCCCTCTCTCCCAAGAGATCTTGATCTTTCATTTTCAAAGATGCAGTATTTTTGTAAAATGTGTGATTAATCAGGGAACACAATGTAATTGAAATACTAATTACAGTTGCTTATTCAGGTACCAACATTTCTGTTACAATATTAGTTGCTTAAATAATTTTGTGACTGTGGATTTTGAATCCACATTAATCCAATTACCTGGAATCAGTTGCAAAATAATTTGATATGGACAGTATCCTAAGCCAAAGCAAATTACAATTAAGGTTAGTGAAACTTCTGGAGGCAAAGGAGCCTTGGAGACAGTATAGCAAATTACAACCCAATTGTATCTGGATTCATGATTTTTCTCCATGATTTTTAAAATGAGTGTTTCACCTTTATTGTTTTTAACCCATCCTTCTTATCACCTGGGACTTGCATGTTTGATTTAAATGTTATGGGATAACCCCCCATGTTCTAGTATGTGGCTGTAAGATGACCTGAGTTTGATGTCATTATCATATCCTATATGATAGTTTCTCTGAAAATAATGATTGCTGTTATTTTTTGAGCCTGTTATTTATCCTGTGACGTGTTTCTGTATGTCTGTGGGTACTTCTTGTGCTGAGGTGCTTGGAAGTGATGTGGGATTTGAAAGAAGGAAGGCAAATTGGAGTGTGCCATTAAATTCTTAGGTTGGACACAACGTGTGTGATATTGCCAGCATAAATTGATAGAATGTGCAAGCCTGTGGTGATCATGAAACCTCTTTTTCCTCCAAATCCACCCTTTGGTGGAAATGAGCCCTCTTATATTATGTGCAAATGACCCCTTCTGGAGCACACTTGGCATGGCCCTGCCATATACACAGCAGCTTTGCCAAGCCCACTGCTTTTAAACAGTTCCCCTTCACATTGGCATGTATAAAAATAGGGAGCAGAAGAACCCTTAAGTGTACTCACGACTAAAATAAAATCAAACTGTATCACTGAAAGTAGTTCTCTTGTGGATTACTCCCAGGTAGCTTTTTTCCACCAATGCATTTCTGTGAAGCTTATTTCTTGGCTTACCCACACACCATCTGCCTATTGCTATAGTTGTCTTATGATTATACAGTTCCAGCTCACATGCTGACTGGACAAAAAAGGAAAACAAAGCAGTTTAAAAATCTGTGTGGTACTTTCTGTCCAATGTATTTCTAGTCCAAATATAATGTTTGTTGGATTAGTTGCTTGTGGTTTTTTTTGTTTGTTTTTTACTTGTCATAGTTGAATGGAGTGATCTAGGAATTTCAGGTACCCCAATTCTACCTGTCTTTGTTTTTACAAGATGAGATGAGAATATATTCCAGCTTTAAGAGTAGGATGGATTTTAACCCTGAGAGTGAGCAAAATCTGATAGGGACATTAATGACAATAAAATAATAATAATAATAATAATAATAATAATAATAATAATAATAATAATAAATGGTCAATAGAGTTTGAATACTAATACATGAGATTTAGTTCATCTATAATAAACAAAATGTTCTCTCAGTGGCAACTTGTTGTTAGTGATAATAATTAGTGATGATAATTTGAAATTATAATGTATCATGCCTTTCCTCACAGGACGTCATATTACTCTGAATATTAACTGCTGAAATATTGCATACCCTTGCAGTAAATTAAGTAAAATACACTTTTTTTTTTTTTCCCATTTCTCAACTGAAGAAAATATGTCTGATTTTTCTGTAGAGCAGAATACTGTAATTTCCAAAGGCCTAGCACATCTAAATGGTGAGGCTGCAAGACTGAGGAGATCCAAATCTAGAATGAAGATTTTCTGGGCATATAGCTCATGTGTTGATAGAGGTTGCTTTACATTTTTCTCCATTCTGAGTACAGTAGTTCTCTGTGACATGTAAGTCCATGATTCTTTAACATGGACTTTATTCTTTATCCCACTAAAATATTAACCAACAATACTGAGCAATGAGCTACCTTTTGTTTTTTCTTAAAGAAAGATGAACTTCAAGGTTTTCTGATGAGAAGAAATTGTCTGAGAGCTATTGTACTCATCACTGACACAGGTTGCATACAAGAAAAACTCTTTTACTCCCAACTCTGATCTTCGAGTCCAGTCAGGGCTTCTGGGCTCATCTGGTGGTGAAGTCTAATGATGTTTAAATGGGTTTATTCCCAGCTGGCAATAACAACTCGTGGATGTGTTTCATAGCAATGTTGTTGTTTAGACTGTTGGACTGTTTTAATCTTAATGAATTTTTAACATTTAATGGTACTCTCTCTTCTCAGTGTGAATGTATTTGAACATGTGGTAGCTGTACAAGTCTCTTTGTTGTTGCTTATGTATGTTCTTGGAACTCAAGCTTAGAAATCCTATGAGGCTAGCTCTTAAAATATGCAATAAACAATGATGTTTTGGGTTACTATTAAATTATTACTATGCAAGCTATTGTACAATTGTTCCTACAAATTCCAAATTGTTTGGAATCAAAGTTAAAAGGACATTTTACAGATTTATTTGGCTGAATTAGGAATTGAGCTTGAAATAGGTTTAAAAATTCTAGCAGTAAGATGTTTAGTAGTGTAATGTGAAAGAAAGCAGTTTACGATGCCACTACTATTCGAATAAATATAGAAACAATCAGCAAGATCTTCTCCCCCACCTCCCCCCAAATAAATACCTATATAAAAAGAAAGCCTTATGGGAAGCAGAGGATGTTGGGTTAAGCTTAGATTGATAGCTACAGTCTGAATGAGTCAATATCATTTGCAGGTAGATGACGAGTAAGGAATCCTGTTTAAACCAGTGGTATCAATAACAACCCTGATTTTACTCAGAAGATGAGAGGTCAAATTTAGAGATTTTTGTGAAAATTTAATAAATGAAAAAGTTATCTCTTAGGGGCATCTGCAATTTTATTCTCCCTTCATATAATGCAATATTTACAGAATGTCTTCATTATAAGGATATTCATTACTATTATATTCCTCTGAACCTTGAAATTACCCTGATTGTAAAAAAAATAATCTTGATGACAGCCATGATTTTGTGATCTCTCTACAATACTAATTTGTAGAGATATTTTCTATTTCCAATCCTCCACCTAGCTAAATACATGTAACTGCAAGGAAAAACATTTTAATAAACAGGGTAGAAGGAAGAGTATAATGGAAGTCATACTTTGACATGCAAATATAATGGACAAAACATTTCAGAAGTAAATTTTATTTCAGCATTCTAAACAAATATTTTATTTCAGAAGAGTTACAAGATTACAAGATGACCTTTAAACAAACAAAAGACATTATTATCTTTTGATTCAAAACATGCAAATTTTTATTTATTTTATTTTGCTAAGAGGTAGTGCTGCTTATTCAGAAGGTTTTAGTTCTGTATTTATAATGCTTAACAGCTCTAAATCATTCTCGTTAAACAGTCCTTTTCTGAATAAGACAGGCAGCAGGAAAGCATTTTTTAAATCTGTTAAATTTTATCTGAGAGGAATGAAGGGTCATCAGGGTACCTCATAAGGGTAAATTTGAAATATATCTCCAGAGAGCAAAGCGTAATGAACTCATTTCTATAATGGAGTACTATTATACCTTTATATATTTGTACATTACCTTTCTTTTTGTCTGTAACACTTTTTATTGATAAAAACTTCATAGTTTCTTCGCATATGGTTGTGAAATCACAGTCACAGTGCCTCTTGCTTGATGAGAAGGCAGTGCTTGCTTTGAAATCTGTTCTGTTCTGTGAAATGCAGCTCCATGAGCTTCACAATAGTTTTTAAGTTACAATTTTGTAAATAAAGCACCTTAATGAACACACTTAAAAAGTTAATAGTCTGTAACATTGCTTAGAGTCTGCATTCATTTTCTTGGTTTGCAAATTATGTCTTCTGTTTTCTATATTTAAAGCAAGTACTCATAACTGCCATTACTGAAGTTCAGGTTAAAATTTCCTACCAATAAAGCAATTTTATTGATTTTTATTGCCACCATTTTATTTATTTATTTATTTATTTATTTTTGCCCATAGAGAACTAATTCCTCATGTCTCCTTAAAACAAAAACAACCTTTTTTTGAGAGGTGTCATCCTGTCTCTGCCATGTTTCCTCTCCCCCCCCCCCTTTTTTTTTTCTTTTATTATAGATGATGCATTCTGCTTAAAATAATACGTCTGTTATTATTTTGGAAAGTAACTTCCTATTTGTAACATCATCCTTTCTGTAAGTGTTTCACTGGCTTTTAGAGGGCTCATCTCCACACTCTAGGGCTCAGTCAATCAGTAACAATTGTCTGACTCCTGGCTGTTATGTTAGAAAGCAAAAAAAAGCACATCATTATAAAGGTAGAAAAGCAATTAGTGACAATTTTCCAATAAAAAGCTCACAGAGAAGGATGAGAAAATACACACCACATTTTTGCCTGAATTTACAGTCACCAGAATAATGATTGCAGCTGGGCTTATGGGATAAAATTTAGCAAGATTCTTGACAACTGAGGACAGATCAGCTTGTCACATCCAGAGAGAGATGGAGGTTTTCTCAGATTATTTAGTGATGCCAGATTCAGAAACACATTCTATTAGTCTTTTTCATGGTTTCACGAAAAGTGAAGAATTCTGACAGTTACAAAAATGCTAGGTCACTATCTTAATGCTAAGTGCTTATTTTGAGCAAAACGGTGTTTCCAAAATGCTGAAAAGTATGTTGAGCTGCACGAATGGATCATTTAAAACCCATCTGCATACTTTTAATGGTACGAAACATTTGCTGTAACCCACTACACTGTTATGAAAGGGTTTTTTGTTCATCTTACTGAATCGTTAAAATGAAAGGCTACCCCAGTAGCTGTTAAACAGACTTTAGCCTAACAGTTTTAATTATGTAATTTAGTTTTCCTTCATAAATTAGTATACCAGTAGATATTTTCCTCATTTATCTGTTATTCAGTTTTCATGGTTTCTCGAGGACTAGCTTATAGTGGAAGTACAGTTAGACTCAGATTTCAAGAATGTGATTATCAGTAGGATCTTGACTATGTGTTATTACTTTTTTCATGAAAAACATATTATTTTTCAACGTTTTGTAAAGCACTATAATTTCATTGGGTTTGTTGTGGTTTAACCCGTCTGGCAGCTAAACACCACACAGCCGTTCGCTCACCCTCCCCCCTCCCTCTCTGGGATGGGGGAGAGAAACGGGAAAGTGAAGCCGGTGAGTTGAGATAAAGACAGTTTATTAAGACAGGAATATAATAATAACAATAATAATAATAATAGTGATAATGATAATAGTATTAATAATAATAATAATGTGTAAGAAAACAAGTGATGCACAATGCAATTGCTCACCACCCGCTGACCGATGCCCAGCCTATCCCCGAGCAGCCGGCCCCCCACCCCGGCCAGCCACCCCTATATATTGTTTAGCATGACGTCAGATGGTATGGAATACCCCTTTGGCCAGTTTGGGTCAACTGTCCTGGGTCTGTCCCCTCCCAGCTCCTGCTGCACCCCTAGCCTGCTCACTGGCAGGACAGAGCGAGAAGCTGAAAAGTCCTTGGCCTGGTGTAAACACTGCTCTGCAACAATTAAAACATCAGCGTGTTATCAGCGCTCTTCTCATCCTAATCCAAAACATAGCACCCTACCAGCTACTATGAGGAAAATTAACTCTGTCCTAACTGGAACCAGGACAGGGTTGTAGTTATTTCATGTTATTAATAATCTATTTTCACAATAAATAAATAAATAAATAAAGCCTTAATTTTAGAAATGTCCCAGGTGTTAACGCACTTAATTGAATTGAAAAAGGTGTTTGCACTTAATTGAATTGTATTGTCACAGATCAGCAACCCAAGTGCAAAACTTTACAAAGCAAAGAAAATAATGTAATACTTAAAATTGTCTCAAATCTAAAAATAGAATACACCATCAGAGAGCACACCTCCTTGATATGTGCCACATTCATTCCACTTCTAATAAATACTTGATCACAACTTGCGCTAGGTTTTGTTTGTATGGTATCTCCCACAGCTTTTGTATCCAAGAAATAATGCTTATTTAAGTTCTATTGTTTGAGTATATATATATACATTAAAGAAAATCAGATTCATATGTCAGATATAATGACCAATATTGAGCAATCCCTTACAGATCTACATTTAAATAGCATTTGGATCAATTTTATGAGGTCATTTTGAATAGCAGTGTTCCTGCATGTTGAAAATAAACCTTATTCTGAGCATGATTTATAGAATTTTTAAGCATTTTGAAACTCTGTTTTAGGAAATATTTAATAAATTAACTATTTGTAGGTTTGGGGGAAGAACAGTTCTGTAACACATGAATTCAGTTATGAAATTTCTAGAAAATACATGCAAGTGTTCTCATTGTTGTGACCATAGAGATTGTATTAAATTCTTAAAAAGATTTTTTTTTTAAACAGAAAAGATTCACAGAGCACTGCTAAAACTTTTCTTTAAATTGTCATTAAGCACAGTAAGTATCCCACATTAAGATACTACTGACTCATCAGAACATTTCAGGTAACTTCCTAAGTGAAGTTTGGCCAAGATACTCATTGGATTCCAGCAATGTTTTTATCTTTTTTTGAATTAGCATTTCAGCATGCTCTAAACCTTGTTAAGTGCACCAAAACTTCCTACCACAAATGCAGAAGCAAATAACTTTTTAAAATATAGTATGCATTTTAGAAGACCCATACTTATTACCATTGTTAAATTATTGAAAGCCTTTGCAAGTTTTTCTTCAGTGTTTGTAATGGATAAAGGACAAAAAATCAGAGTCTGTGTTGTTTCAAATTGATTGTTTAAAATCAAAATAACTTAAAAATGGATCACAATATTAGAAAGAGACTGGTAGCCTGCTGTGTTATAGCTGTATTTTCTACATCAAAGTTATTATTTCTCAGCTGCCCTTCTAGCTTTATGAAACCCATGAGCATGAAACCCATTAAAACTTTCAAGGCATACATAAAAGTATGGAATCCTACACTAATAACATTGTTGTGCAGCTGATGCTTAGGAAAGATTCAAGTTTTGCCAATGACAATATAAAACATTCACAAATAACACTCATCCCAAATGCCAGATCTCTGATTTGACAGTTCTAGTTTATAATTTTCCTATTACAACATGACAAACATCTTTGGTCATTTTCAGTATTTCCTTTTTTCTCTTTTGGGTTTGCATTCTGTTTCCCAAAGACTATTTCTGAAGTTGTCAGCCAACCCTGATAAAAATGAGAAAGAAAATATATATTAACTTTAAACAAGCTACCAGTGCTGTGCATCTCTGCACCTCCAGTTGTTGTGAGTCATTGTGCTATTCCTGGGTGACTGTCACATTTACACTCAGAACAGTCCCTTGATTTTGCTGCAATTGATTTATATTATGTTTTATACAATGGCAAAAAAATGATTTTCCAGGTCTTTTTACAGTTTCAAAAGGAGTTCAGATTAATCTGATAATAAAAGTTATCCAATAACAAAGATTGTTTAAATATCTTCAGCAAAAGGAAAATGTGGAAGAAGGAAAACAAAACAAATCTGAAGGCAAGTAGCTTTTTCTCCTATTCTTTTCTCAACAATTTCTGAAGGTAAATTTTGAGGTAGTACAACTGTAAACTTTTTTTCCTTTTTTTTTTTTTGCATTTAGTAATTTAAGCAAATCAATATAGAACTTCTGAACTTGAATTTATCCTAGATGTTAGAATTGAGGAAATTGGAAGATGTAAACCATGAGTTCAAATGTGTATCTCATTTTCTGCTTAGGAATTTAAAATGGGATCCTTCTTTTGAAGATCTGCTGCTGAGCTACTAGCACCAGCTCTTCCCCACGATGCACATAAATCTGGTCTCCACACCAAAAGATTAGATTTTTGTCATTACTTTCATTCTCTTTATATCAATTACTCCTTTAGAGTGTCTAGGACAGCTTAAGCATAATTTCTCTCTTGTAGGGAAAAGTCCTTCAGAGCTGACCCTATTTTGAGCAAACTTGATGATCTCTAGAAATCCCTTTCCAGCTTAAATTATTTTCTGACTCAAAGCAGAAAGATGTAGTCTGTACCTGAAGTATTTTGCTATTGAAAATGCCTTTTCCTAGTGAGTATAACTATCCTTGCCTTTCCTTTATTACTGAGTCAACTTTCTCTTTCACTTCCTTTCCCACCCGTTCTTTGATACAAAGAAGTATCCGTAACAAAGTAAATTACACAAATATATGGTAAATGCTAGGATTTATTCATTTGACAGAATTAATTAGATAATTAACCTTAATGAAAACTTTGTACTTAGGCATATCACAGCTACAGCATTTCTTATCTATTCTAACCAGGTTACTGAAGGTCATTATCAAATACGTCACTGAGTACCAATTGTAAGGAAATGGTAACGTGTTAAAAGTTTTCCTTCCTTCCTTCCTTCCTTCCTTCCTTCCTTCCTTCTTAATGTGTAAACCTCTCTAGATTGATCTATTTATGTCCTGTTACTTCTGGTGTTGTTTTTTGTTTGTTTTTATTTAATTTTCTTTATGCTAATTATTTTCTTACTCTTTCTGCTTTATTTCAAAAATTTCTATATTTACTTCCATCCCACTGAACTCACTATAGCATATTTCAGGTCTGGGTACTGTGGTACCTATTGTGTTAGACCATGCCTGTGTAGAGATAAAAGAAGAGTACCACTCTGCTTCTAGGACATTGTTCTGAAAGTAGTACCATATTGAAGTAGCTGGCCTACAACGCAAATATAGATAGAAAGTCACATAAAGCAGTTTGAAGTGAACTTTGTTGAAAATGAGGGTATTAAATGAAAGAATATTATGATAACCTTGATTTTCATTGAACACAGCTTTTTGTAGACTGCTCTCACCTGTTCTTTTAATTTCAATATAAACAAAGTCTTTGACGAATTTTTATATAAATAAAACTATTTTTCTTGTATTTAGATTCTTTCTCTTTCTTTCTTTCTCTCTCTTTCTCTTTCTTTCTCTCCTTCCTCTTTTTTTTTTCCGAAACACTGAAGCAACTCTTGCAATTATTTATAACTTGTTCACCTTCATTTAAAGCCATGTTTATCTTATTTTTTTCTAATATTCTTCTTTTTAAAAGATTATTAAAAAAATACATTTTAAAATATTCTCCTTAAAGTCCCGGATACTATACACACTTAATATACTATATAAATCAAAATGTTTGAAATAATATATCAGATTTGGCAAAATACATCGATTTTAAAGTCTTTGTATCAGGCTGCATACACAGAAGTTCAGCAAACTGGCAATCAAGAAGAACAAATTTGGGATTAAAGACTATAGCTTTGTGGAAACACAGGGACAAAAACTATTATTTTTCAGAATTGTTTGAAATCATAGAGAGTAACTGTTGCATGAAATCTTAGTATCATGTAACTCTTAATGAATAGACATGGTATCATTTTGAGGAAAAAATGGTTTGTCTCATGCCTCTAAGGCACCAGATACAGAAGGTCGTTTAATGTATTCTCCATTGACCTTTAGAGATCGTTCCACATGACAGTAAAAAAAAAAAAAAGACATTTTTTAGAAGTTCTAACTATTTTATAACACCTTTTTATTACATCCATTTATAGTTCTCAATTCTATTCCCCAAAATCATTCCACATTAAATTGTTCTTGCTCTTCTTTTTCTGTAAGTGATAAAATAAGACTACAACTAAACTAGGGACCCAGGAGTGCTTCTCATGCCCTGAGTGCAAGGTGAATACTCAGCTGCATCTCGCTTCTTCCCAGAATGATATCTGGGCAAAAATGATCCTTCCTTCACATCTTGTTTTCCATGATTGAATGCATAGACCAGAATGGAGCTGTAATATACTACAGCCATATCCCCATCTGCACAGCTACTGAAGTCCCTTTTAGCTGTCAATTCAATCAGCTACACATACCTACCTAACCTCCAAATATGAAAGTTCCCAAATTCCCAAGCATTTGTAGTCTCAAACATGCCCCAAAACAGTTTTTTTCATTTTATATTTCTTGTTACAAACTGCTTCTGTGATTGTGGCACCAGATTTGTAGGTAGTGGGATGGATGTACTCCATGTTCACTGAAGTATTTTTGCAAAAGAGCCCTGAAATGCAGTGCCCACAGGTATTTTGCCTAATTGTTTATCAAACTAGTGACTAATCTGGCATTACTTCTAAGCTCAGGTCAACAAGAATATTGATTCCTCTACAATAACTAGCTCCAATTTATTTTTCACAGAATACATTTCTAGTCTTTGTAATTTATCTCTGTCATTTCTTTGTCTGGTTGAGTGTTTAATTTCCAGTTTTAAGGACACAAGAATCCTTATTTAATTTTTCTTCTCTCCAAATATTGCATGTTTTATTGAAACAACTGCATCTTTATTTCTATAGACCCATGGTAGCAGAAATAAATGCTCTGATTATTCAGTTTCTTAAAAATTGTCATTCAATAGTGCCTTTGTCAGCCATGCAATGTGATCACAGAATTGCTGTTCTATATAGTAAATAGCATACATCGTGACTTTCACTCTGCTTAGACAAATATGATATTTTCATTGGAATTTAGTGAACTATAGGGAAACCACATGTTCATATGTCTGTGTAAATCACAATCAAAATAGAGAAGATACACAGTCTGACTCACACCCCTGTGCAACAATTCATTACAAATTAACATGGACATTCATTTTCATTTTCTTCTGCTTAAGCAATACATACTTAGTGACTCAAAAACCAGATTACCACAGAGTTAAAGAATTTTCCACTCTGTTTAACGCAACCTTTTGGATGGCAGGAAATGCAGCCACCTAAGAGAATATTTCTTGAGGATTAAAGTAATTTCACTGTTCACCCTGAATAATATATTAAATGCGTGTAATTAGGAAAATAAATAAATAAATAAAAAAGCTTTAATCACACACATAATTTATAATCTATCAAATGCATTGTGATTTCTTTCAGTAAAATAAGAGCAATAATTTTGTGTTCTTGGTTCTATGAGATGATAGGAAAAGAAGGAATGTATAACTATTCAGCTTACTTCTTGGCTACCTATTAAACTCTTCCATTATTATCATTCTTCTTTATTATTGGTATTCCTCTTTTGGAAAAACAAAAACAAAACCAACAATGAAATACATGGGTTGGAATCTATTGCATTACTTACCATTTGCAATGAGCATTATTGTATATGCAGTAGTTCCAATTCTCTACCAAATTAAATCTGGATTTGCAAATCAAAGTTTATTTTGACTGACTATGGGCAAAAGTGGTCAGGATATATTTGTGTATATTACCTGCATCTGTGTAACACCCACATGTACTTTGACACACCTGCTGCTTTCAGCTCCAGCAGTTCAGTAGAAAATGCTCTCCTTAAATCTCAAAGTTGTATCAAATTCTTTCACATAAAATTGTATTTATTTTTGTGTCTTGCACACATGCTGTGAGTAGAAATGCAAAAGAGGATGAAGAGGAAAGGAGAGATAGAGAGACATGTGAAGGAGTAAAAGATAGCACAAATAATATAAATAACTCAAAAAAAATTTCCTGGAACTGACTTGTATGAGCTCAGGTGTGAGCATTAGTCACTTCAAGCTGAATCTTACGGGGCCCAGGAAGGAACAAGCATTATAAGCATTTTCTTCAGCTGCAATTTACATACATTTACTTTTTTTTTTCTTTTCTTTCTTCTTTTTGGCTGCACAATTATTTCTTACAATTGGCCTATGAGTTAGACGTTTTGCCACAGTTGGATTCCAGGAGTCATATCAGAGTTATTGTGAAATAAAAGGTAATTTTGTGTCAGTAAGTGGGTGTGAGCCTAAGGGAGTCTGACTGAAGCTAAATGAGTAATTGAGCCTGTGAAAGTTGGAGCAAGTGTGATGTGCATTCAAAAGTCTTCAAAAAGAGATTCTTCATCTTTCTGTCCCTTCTGCCCTTAGAAGGCCATGGCATGGGCAGGATACTTTGGTTTGTTTGTTCAATGAAATACTGTTCCAATTCTAAACGTCAAACATTAAAACACATTTGATTATCAAATGCCAAACCATCAAAATATATTTGATTAGCAACTGAAGAACTTCATAAAATGTGAACTCTTGAAATCCAGTGGCTGAAGATCTCCTACAGAATATACTGAAGGGAATGAGAAGAATGAGGAAACAACAACAACAAAAACTATGAAAAAATGACTGGTTTTGGTGAGGTGATGGAAAAGTCTGGAAAAGATGGAAGTCTTCCAGATGGAAGTCTGGAAAATTTTGGGACCAGCAGTAAACTGAATTATTATGTCATAAATAAAACAATTAAAATAATAGGATTGGAAAAAGAAATGTTTTCTGGATTAAAATAATTCCATACTTCCACCATTCCAGAACTCCTCCACAGCACAGTGTAGTCCTGTAAAATGACATCTGTGTTACAGTAAAAGTGCATAATTTACTCATTATATTTTGTTACAGAGCAGATCCTTTGACTAGTCTGGTTACAGTATTACATTAAATATGTATATATACACTGTACAGGCTACGAATCTAACAGGTGTTCATTTCAACAGATAATCAAAACAAAATATGATTAAGGAATTAGTAATGAACAAATCAATTCAGATCAGCAGATGACCGATGGGTTTCAGAACTGTTTTGGAATTTATGATGTATCCCTCAAAAGAATGAAAATTGCCTTTTCTACCAAATACTGCTTTAATATAGCTCAGGAATGATTACAATAAGAAGGCCTCACCACAGACTCTGTTTTTCAGAAAAATAATTAATTAATTAATTAATTAAATAAGTTTAATATAAATTAAGGGAGAGTGTTTTTTGAAAAAAAAAAAAAAAAAAAAAAGGACAACTTCCATTCCAAAGTCTCTGAAACTTTTGGAGTGCAATTAATCACAATTTACATAGCTTCTATAAACTAAACTAGCAATTTTAATACTTATCTATTTGTTATTAGCTGCAGCTAGATAATCAAACAAAAAAGATAATTATTCAACATTTTCACTTATTGGTTATTTTTGTGCTGCCTATATTGCCAAGCAATTAGGACAGAAATATTGCTTTGCTTTATGTTCCTTTCAGTGCTAGAATATGGTGCATGCTGGACTAGCATTTGCATTAAAAAAAATGTTGGGAATTTTAGAATTGTGTTGCATAAAGTTTGGTCTATAATTTTCATTGGAATGCAGAATGTATTAAAAAACTCACGTACCTGTTTTCAGGTATAGATAGATACCTAACTGAATAGTGTGAACATGTGCATAACCAATCATAAGAAGTGTATGTAACAGTTTGGAGGGAATCTCTCAGCTACTGCAGGGTCCATATTTTAGGAAATATTAATGTTGAGACTAATGATGACTATATCCTAGCATTCAGTTGAACTAAGCTGGAACTTGGAGAACCACAAACCTAATTCAAATACTCACTTACCTCCCATTATAGGTCTAAATAAGCCAAGGATCCATGAAGTAAAATACATGAATGGTATATGTTGCGTAGATGAAAAATACTTAATTTTGTTTTGCAGACAGTTAGAAACCATGTTGTGATTTTTATTGGAAAGCAGTAATTTGTGTTTTAAAAGCTGTAGCTACGAACTTTGTATCCCAGCTGTTGGATAGGTAACATTTGCTGCTCGTCCATCAACATATACTCTGCTTTGCTTACTGCTCTACTGTCCTATTAATGGAAACTTAAGTAATGAATTTGGTGTTAATCTGAGACTGGGGTTAGGAAGGTCAGGAATCTCCAGCTAATGGGAATGACAAACTTTAAGGAAGAGCAAGCAACTGATTAGTCGAGTTGGAGACGATTTCAAACACTGTATAAGAATTTTGAGTTGATACTAAGACTAGAAATTGTAGCTTTGACTTCACTGAGTCTAAGATTCTACACTGCGTTTCTGCCTGAGTGCAGCCAGTCATACTGATTTTGAGTGGAATTTGGCTAGTTCTGCATTCCTGGTATGTAACATTCTGACTTTTTTTTTTTAATATATATATATATGTGTGTATATATATATATATATATATTTTTTTTTTTTCCAATCATATGTAATGCTTGTCTGTAGAAATCAAAATTTCTGTATGGAACCATAGCCATATTTTTTATCATAGATTTATCTTTTGGATTGAATTTAGTATTTAACAGTTAATTTCAGGTTCGTTTAGGAAGACAGTGAAATGTTATTACTTTTATCAGTCTCTGTTCTTTCATGAGTGATTACTCTGTAACTCATTTGGTGATTCATTTTCACTGTTATTTTTCATTGCCTTTCTTTGAATTTTATTTATTTTATTTTTATTTTGCTTTAGGGCAGAGAGTTAAGGCAAAGTAATCATAAGATAAAATAAAGACTGTTCTCTGCTATCTTCTTTCAGCTGAGATTAAACAATTTGTGTTGATTGACAGAATGGATTTTTCATTGAGTGCAGTGTGCTTCTTCTTGAGACTACTTTTAAACCCAGAATATTTTTGTTATCAAAATAATGATGTCAACTGAAACAAAGCTTCAGAACTTTGTAACAAAAGGAATAGCACTTAATGAGTTCTCTCTCATAAAAAAGAAAAAAAAGTATATAAAATAGTGTTATAGATATAATATGTACATTTTTGATCAATAAATTCGATCAATAAAAGTTTGTTCATCCTAGAGAAGAATAAGCTAATAGGGTTTGGAAGAGTTTAACTACTGTTTTCATGACCTAGGGAGGATTACAGGACCATTCTCTTCTCAAATGTTCACAGCAGAAGGACAAGAGGCAACAACTGCAATTTGCAGCAAGGGGAATTCTAAATATATATAAAGGGGAAAAAAAAAAAGAAAAAAAAAAGTCTGCAAAAGAAAGGTTATAACAGTAAAAAATTTCTCTGATGGCACCAGCCTCTGAGCCATGTGTTTATCAGGTGGGCTTTCTGGGTCCTGTCTGTACCCATCCCTGCCACTGAAGGGATAGAGGAAAACACCACCTGTACTCCCGCTCCATCTACTAACTGCCTCAGTCCCCTGAAGTCCCTTTTGATAGCCTTCAGGCTTCTCTCAGCAATTTCATTGCTGCCAGCCTGGTCTATCAATAGAGGACAGTAATCAGAGTGGCGAAACAGGTTGAGAAGGTTTCTGGCAATATCCCTGACCCAGGCCCCAGGGAGGCAGCAGACTTCCCTATGAGTAGGGTCAGGCCGAGATATAGGGCCTTCTGTTCCCCTGAGAAGGGAGTCACCTACAACGATCACCCTTCTTTCTTTCTTGGTGGAGGCAGTCTTGAGGCGTGGAGTCAACTTCCTTGCCCTAGGCAACCTTCTGTGTGGACTTTTGACCACATCCTCACCCACCAGTCTCTCAAGCTCCAAGGCCTCTTACCTGTTGTGTAAGGGCACCTGGGAAGGTGAGGCTGGTAGGGAGGGAGACTCCCTGTGACTCCGAGCAGGGACCTGTTTCCATTCCTCCTCATCTCCTAGTTCCCCTCCCTCTGCCTCACAGTGACAGGGCAGGGGGTCCACCACTATTTGGGGTGTCTCACCCTGGTGCCTTTCTTTCAGGCCTGGCAGGGAGCTGCTCCACCAGTCTATCTCCTGTTCACACTCGCTGATAGCACTTAACCTCTCCACTTCACACATATGGTGTCTCTGACACCCTCTGATGGCAGCAACAGGCTCAGGCACTCCCTGCATCCAGAGACCTGAACTGCCGCATTTCTGAGCAGGCAGTCAGCCTGGGTCACCACAGACTTTCTGTAAAGAGCTTTCTGCCTAGTGCAGGCCATGGCTGGTTTAGCTACAGGTAGGTGAGCTATTCTGCTGAGTGGGGAGGGACACTGCCCTGGCCAAGAGCGCGCTGCCCTGACTGATGCGCCGTGCCCTGTTTGCTTGCTCTGTTCCCCGAACTCCAGGCCGCTCGGGCTCCCTAGGGGCTGCCTTTGAAGGGGAGGCAGGGAACAGACACAGCTCCTGGCTCCTGGCAACAACATGCCTCACAACGGCTGCCGGGGCCTGAAGGCCTACTCGGCTGCCTTGAGGGGCCTTGAAGAAGGAAAAAACCCCCGAAGAAGGAAGGAAACCCCCGAAGAAGGAAAAGATCCCCCCACTCTGCTGAAGAATGTCTGCCCCAGAGCTGATTGCCTCAGCGATCACATTATGAACTGTCACACTGCTGAGAAAAAAATATAATAGTACTAAGAGAACAATATGACCATGAAATGATCACTGAACCCAACTTCAGGAACAAAGCATGTGGAAAGTAAAAATTTGATCAGATTTCGACGGACAAATAAAACTGAAGACTAAGTATGCAAGGACAAAATTAGACAAGCCATGGGAAAGAAATACGGACAACTCTCCAGGCATGTCACATGAGAAAGTAAATAGCTAGGCAAGCACTGTAGGAGTCTAGGAAAATATCCCTCGACAATCACCATGTTTGGTATTATTTTTCAAGAGTTTACAGGAAAATACAAAGCACGATCATGTGGCTAATGAAATTGCTACCATTGACACTGGGAAGATTTTCTCCAGACATAGTGTATGAACAGGTTAAAGCATATTTAGAAAAAAAAAAACAACTACATTTTATATTGCCAGGGTCAGAATAAATTCTCGGTGCTAAAAAAAAAGAATAAATAATTATCTTAATGGTAGTCTTTGAGTGCTCAGGTTCAATTTTGCAGAACATTTGCTTAGTTTCTTGTTCTTCATTTATGCAGCTGATTTTCATTTAGACTTTTCCACTTATTCCATTGCACTGCATTTTCAGTTCAGTTTACTCTAAAAGAGGAGTAGTGATTTAAGAAATGGTTGCTGGTAAGTGATTGTAATGCCTACCTTCAAAAAGGAAGAAAAAAGGAGACTGAGGTAATTATGGATGGAGTGTTTAGCTTGAATTCCTAGAAAATGGACAAGAACAATGTCTAAGCACCTAAAAGAAAACAGCTTAGATGAGTAACTGCTAACCTGGACTTGTTATGAACAATTTGTGTTGAACAGACCTAATTTTCTTCTTTAAAAAAAAGTACCAGAGCTGTACGTAAAAAGGGATGTATCCCGATGTTAGCACAGATTTTGCCAGTCACACTCTGACATGACATTCTCATAAGTAGACTGAGGAGGCACTGAGAAGTAATAAGCCACTATAGAAAAACAAATCTCAAATACATAACTGGTTGGAAAACTACTCAGAAGTGGGTTACAGTGAAAATGAAAGTGTAAAGAATAGACAGTCCAAGTTCACCTCTGATTCCATTGCCACTAATAGTTTCATTATTAAACTGAATGATTGAACAGAGAGTATGTGCATTATATTTACATCTGCTGTTGGAAAGAATGGGAAGTATTTGAAGAACGGGAAGCATAAATGCCTAGAAAAGAACTCAAAGCACTCTTAAACCTGAAAGGAGCTGGAACTCAGAATTCAGTTGAAAAGGACAAGTTGAAAATTCTACATTTAAACCAGAATGATCAACTACATAAATAGAGACTAGGGAACTGGATAAATCATTAGGATGCAGAACAAAATCTGAGTGTGGTTGACTTCAGTCTAAACGTAAATACAAAATGTATGCTATTGCCAATGGAGGGCACACACTTTTTCCTCTAAGCAGGAGAATAACCAATAAAATATATGCAGGAAATACAATATTATTCTCAGCTTTGCTGAAGTTTTGGTGAATATTGTGTCCAGGTTCTGGCACTGCACAACAAAAAAGGCATGGACTAAATGATAAAACCATAGAAGAGACCATAAGAGTGTTTTGAAAGAGATCATGTATGAGGAAAGAGTACCGGTATTGCTTAGCTGTAAGAACAGATGTTTCAAAGGTGATACAGTAACCTTTGTAAGGATATGTAGAAGGAGAATGTCTGCTCCTCCAAAGTCAAGGACCTTTTCAAATTCAGTAAGGGATAATAAGAAATGGAGGTAGTGATGGAACTCAAGTCTGGTCGGTCACATTAATTTATGAGAGTATGTGAGAAAATAGGAACATTTATTCCAGCAGGATAATCTGATGGAGGATTTCCAAGCTGGGAGACAATGACCAGATAAAAACCTCCCAGTCGCACTAATTGGCAGGCTAGCAAGCTACAGGCACCACTTCTAGCAAAAATGAGACCTGAAGCTGATGAGACTGTAAACCAAGGGGCCCTAGATTAGGAGGATGCAGGAAACTGCAGAGCTTTGTAAACCCATGGGGGACGTGTAGATGAAGGAGGAACAAGAAGGGAGGTAGAAAAGTATATAAAAGGACCTGTTGTGTAAAATGGTGCCAGTCAGGACACTTGTCTGCCAGAGCCCTGCAACCGATCACTACAGTCTGATCTACCTTCTTATATTTTCTCATTAAATCTTCTATTAACTCTGTCTTTTTGTGTATTAATGCTCTCTCTCCCATGTGTATGTGACTGCAAGGAGTGCATGCCCACTACTGGCAAGACCAGTACACATACATGTGAGTGAAGCTTGTGCCAGCTACTGGAATCAGGCCAGGGATGTAGGCACCCGCAACCTGTGGTGCCAGCTACTGGAGCGAGTGGGGTCCTAGCGTCATCTACTGGAGCTTGTGGTGGTCTTCTACCCACAGCCTCTGGGGTGGGAGCAGTTTGTGTTCCCAAACTAGCTACTGAGGGGGACCAGCATGAGTGAGGTGTGTATGGAGCTCTGTACCAGTGGCTGGAGTGGGGAAAGAAGCAGGTACATTCCCCTGCCTGGGTGGAGCCCCTCGGTTCCTGGGCACTTGGCTGGACCCCAGGGACAAAATAGGAGTGGTCTTGGACCAGAGTGGCTAAAGGAGGAGCCTGTGCCTCTTTATTTCACTTAATAACCCTCTTTAAATATGCAGAAGATAACTGTAAAGAGACATAAAACCAATTCCTGGCCATATGAAAGACGATAAAACAAGCTGAAGCTTCCAACTAAACGAGTTAGAGTCAGGTAAGACATTAAGAAAATTGTCTAATATTATGGATAGTGAAGCATCAAAATAGATTACATGACGGGGCATGGAGTCTGTATTTGGAAGTCTTAGACAAGTATCTGTTAAGAATAGTACCTAATGATAACGCGAGCACAATTGCAAGATGGTATGCTATTTCCATTTTGTATGCATGCACTGACACTGCACTGGGGAAAGAAGACTGACTAGATGACCTTTGGAAGATCCTTCCTATCCACATTTTTGGTTATACAAGAAACAAAAGTAGCAAAGGAATCTTTTATATCTTTTATTTCAATTTATCTACAACTAATTGCTTTTTTTTTTTTTTTTTTTGAAACAGGATTCTGTGAAGTATTATAACACTAACAGTGTATGATGCTGAAAGTTCAGTAGCAAGGATTTTTTGAAGAACCTGTCATCTTCTACCTGTAGAATAGTAAAACCAAACATGCGTAAGTCCCATTAGTCTGACCTTACTACCACATGAGCTTTTAGAACAAATTCTGAAGGGAAGCTCAAGGGTGTAGCAATCGGAGGAAAATGTGATAAAATGCAACAAAGTCCTGTTGCAGGTAGGTTGTGTCAGACAAATGTAGATGGATTTAAATTTGCTGAACTTAATATATCTGCAGTCTGTCTGTGAAAACATTTGATATGGTGATTCACAAGGACATATAATTTAAGATGAAGTAGGCATACAAGAAATGTAAAATGGATACAGTTTGCCCTCTGTCAATTATATTGGCAAAACTAGAAGACAAATTCCACTTTTGGTGAGAAAAAGTTCTTGTTTTGTTCAACTAAAAAAGAAAATGGTCATGAATGTCAAAAAAAATCTGTTCAGAAATTTTAGAAAAAGGACATTGCTAACTCATTCAGGAGCTGCATTTAAAAACAAACACAAAAATTCAACAGAAAACAAAACAGATAAACAGTAGAAATATATATATATATATATATATGTATTCCTGTCCAGTTCCAAGAGGTGCTTTATCTGGTAAACTAGTTGTGTGGGAGAAGACTTGAAGGAGGGAAAGACGTGAAAAGTATAAGATGCAAGTAATATTTAGGCATTAGTAAAACATGGCATAAAGAAATGTCTAAACTGTACTGTTAGAACTAATACGTTAAACTTCTGTTCTGGAGGTATCTTATGGAAATGTTCTTTTTTTTTTCTTTTCTTTTTTTTTTTTTTTTTTCCTTTTCAGAATTTAGAGAAACGAACAAGCTGTATCGACTGGTGTGCATTTCCTACTGTCTTTCAAACCCTGAGAAAATTTGAAAAATATCCTGGAGAGATGTTAGAGATTATCTTAATAAGAAAATAAATCTGTCTTTCTAAATAAAAGACTTATATGTGGGGAAAATCATATATACTTCTCTGATTTGCTTCCTAATGCTAGAGAATTATTAGAGGCTGAGGAAGGAGGGAGGAAGCATGGGTCATTGAATACTAAAGGAAATAAAGTGTTTGAGTGCCTTTCAGGGCCTGCTATATATATGGCATAATATATCATAAACTTAGCTTTGGGATATGTTTTCTCAGACATTCCTTCTTAAAAAAATATATATATATATAAAAAAAAATCAAAGTGAATCTTTGTTAAAACTAGCTGGCTATGGTTCACTTTATCAGCTCATGTATGAGTTAAAAAAACTGCCAGTGGGCTGAACTGCATCTGAACTTTCTGAGGTTCATCATAGCGAAAAATCAGTGCAATCTTAAACACTGGTGAGAAAAATCTTCACATGAGAGAGGCAATGTTTGGAGTCTGGAGATCTGAGTTGAAAGTTCTAGTTTTGGGTTGATAGCCCCATAGCCACTATGCAGTCCTCCCACCAATTTAAGTGAGGCTAGATTGAATTAAAGTGGACTCACTTACATGAAACTAAAGAGAAAGGCTGAGAAAGAGATGTTTTTCCTCTTAGCTTCCTATATGTCTTGTGACAGGGAGCTGCTGCTAGCAGATCACTTTTTATTTATCTTCCAGGAACACTTTCTGTAGGCTCGTGTGTGTCTTCATGGACAAGGTACTGGGCAAGCACCTTAGATTTCCCAGTTTCTAATATTCGAGTTCCCTAAATTTTGGGACTCTTAGGTTATCAGTTCTAAGGGTTTCCAGGATAATTTCTTATCACCTCTCTAGGAAGTGTACCAAGAAAACATGTAGCTCAGAGGCTATAGATATCCAGCTCTCCAATTTTTCAACATCTTGTGGGAACTGATGAGATGGTCAACCACTGGGATGACCATGTCATCCATTTTGACTTCCATGGGAAACTTGCATGTGAAGTAAGATATTCTGACATATTCTAATAGCAAAAAATCAGTAACAACAAAATGTAAGATCTAGGCTTTTTATCCAAATTCAGGATGTTATTTATATAAGGTGGACTTTTTTTTTTTTTTTTTTTTTCATAACGTATATTTAGTTTCCTGGACAGAGCTAAATCAGAGCTAAATAATTCCATCTCTCCCAAATACACGGTATCCTCAAGTGGCAGAGGCTCAGAAAGAAACCTGAAGACACACGAATGTGACAGAGTTTTCCGTGCTGTCTGGAGACCAACAGCAGACATGGAGACAAAGCTTAGGGATGCTCTCCAAAGTTGTTTATTGATTCTTCTGTTGAGTCAAAGAAATGGGGGAACAATATCATAGCTGGGATACAGACAATGGAGAAAATATACACAAGCTAGAGCATGGGACTGGAGGAAAGAAAGAAACCTACTGCTGCAAATTCACACTTCAAACAAACAAACAAAAAATGTGAGGGGAGAAGCCTTTAGGATAACAAGGACAAGGATCTGTTAGAAATACACTATATAATGTGTTTCATTTTTCCAGAGCCTGTAAAATAAAATAGATATCATACCTCTTAGCAGGAGATGTCCAATGATCATAGTTCTAAGGATTTTGTCTAGATTGTTTCTGTAAGTAATGGAATACAAGTTATAGTTCATTTATATATATATATATATTTTTTTCTGTCAGAAAAGTATCTTACAGAACCCAATCAAGTGTTAAGCACTAATATATTGTCAAGTGGAATAAAAATCCCTTAATTAGCACTTCAAATAACGTAAACAAACTGCACTACATTTCACAGAGTAAAGCAAATAAAAACTTGTTTGATTTGCAGATTCAGATTCGGGCTCATGTAAACTTATATTAAATCATGTGTATCTTGTACAAGTTACAAGCAAGCAAGTTGCAACACATTCCACAAACTAAGATTGGAGAAAAGGAAAACTGAAAAAAAAATTAAGGCTGGAATTTAATCACACTTCACCATTCAGCTCATTTCCACATTTTTTGATATTAGATTGCTAAAAGCAAGCCTTGACAAGCTATACGAGCACTACTGCTGATCCTATTTTATTGTAGAATCATAGAGTGGTTTGGGTTGGAAAGGACCTTTAAGATCATCTAGTTCCAAACCCCTGTCCTGCTCAGGGATTCAGTGGGAATTTTCACCAGTTATGTAAAATATTGATTTTGGTAAAAGAGTGTGAGGTAAATGAACAGTTTGTCAAATGCCAAAAGAGTTCATCATAATTTTCTTCCTTTTTCTTCCCCATGTCAAGACTGTGAAGTATCTCCAAAAACATTTTAAAGTCCATATATGTTGTGTCTCCCAAAAAACAAATTAAGTGTTCCCCCTGAAGGGCATGAGCCTATACGTTGTCTGGAGCCTATGCAGCAAGCACCTCATACTGAGCTCTTATGCATGCTGGCCCTGCCTTGGCTCTCTGAACTACTTCACTGCTTGGACACCATGCTGAGTAGCTATTTCGAAACCTTCTTTGATTCCTAAGCTCTGAACACATCCCTGCTCTCTTAGCTAGCTCTCTTTTCAAGTTTCCTTTTCTTCAGTCCTCTCCATCAATTACATCAACTTCAACTCTTCATCACACAGCTATCTCTTTGCCTTGTTCCTTGCTCTGGGATACCTCTTCTACTTTGATCACCACATTTACCAGTTTGTTAGACTTTGATCTCCCTTAATTCTCATTTACTTTTGAAATCTAGTTAATCTATCTAATTTATAAGGGAAATCTCATCATTTCAAGCAAGATATGAAGTAGTCAAGCTGAAGCAATCATTTCTCATTTTTTTTCTCTTGCCCTGTTTCCATGTTCATTTCTTTTTATGCAGTTTTATACTAGTTTTGATTTGTGGTCACTTCCATGCAACAAATATCTTTTGAGAAAGAGCCTGACTTACTATAGATCACTTGACAAATAGCAGCTATAAGAAGAACACTCTGGAGAATCAAGTTTTCCTTAAATATAGATATTCTCAGGCGCAATTCTTGGGTCACTGTTGCTACCAGATGGGATGTGAGCCATAGCTGGCAGAAAAAGTTATTTTGCTGTTGAAAGTGATCTTAGTGTGAGGTCAAAGTCCTTCTGTACTTCTTTTTATATTTAGAAAAAAAAAAATCAAATTAATTTCAACTGTGCATGCATCCTGGAAAAAAAGTAAGTCCAGAGACAGTTGAAAACATTGGTTTTGTTATGGTTTACAAAAACAGTCATAAAATGCAAGGGTGGAAAATTACTATCTGACCCTCACCGTAAAAAAAAAAAAAATAAAAAATTGATGGAGATAATTTTCATATTCTCTAATTTGAAAATTTGCAATCTACAATTATGTTGTAGTTGTCACAAAGTCTGAATGATGTACATTTCAGAATTAGAATTTAGAAACAGGTATTCCTTCCAGTATTTCTTATAGTAGAATGGCTGTATACTATGACATCATCTTCAGAAAAGGAACGCACATAAGAATTTAATTTTAAAACTGAAATACCTAGGAACTGAGGTTAATAAAGAGCAAGTACTACACTTGAATATTTTTCTATTCATATTTATTATGTATGATTATTACGGGCAGAAAGTATTGTAAAATATTTTAATTTTTAAATATACAAATTCGTAATGAGCTCTATAAAATGCATCCCCTTATGTCATTAATACTTTAATTTCCATTGACACAGTAGACCTTTCCAATCATATCCATTTTTAAATACTCAGACTCAGATGATAGATCTATGCAGGCCAGGCTGTGCCTAGAATAAAAATCTGTAATCACTTGCTTTTGTGGATTAAGATAAATGGAAAAACTGTATGCCAAAGACGAGGCAAGTATCTTTGGTACACCTCTATTAACCTCTCAAATTTCTTCAGCTTTTCTGCCTTTTAAAGTGATATAGGATATGTAATTTTTTAGAAAATGTGTGAATTGAAGTCCCATCTCTTTTGCCATTCCCTTTCTTTGGATTTAAAAGACAGTAACTTACAACATTTCACTTCCAGGCTGTCACACAAAACTACATTGGTCCTTCCCAAGTTCCTAATAGAAGTTTTTCCTTTCTAAACTGCTGGTCTAGCTAGAGACTTTTCATCTTCATCCTACCTTTCCAATATGACAGCTATCAAAAAAAAAAATAATCCTTGTTGCTTTCTCTCTGCTTGTATAACAGTGTAGCAGCGTAGTAGTCAACACAAGAAGTATACTGTTACTGACTGTACTTCTGTAGGGGCTATATTGAATTCTCTGTGCTTTCTCTTTTCTCTTGAGTGATATTCGGGTTTCTGAGAGAAAAAGCACAATCACTCTTTAAGATTCTTTCTCAAAATTCCATGTCTCAGAGGAGCTGATAGTTTCAAAGAAGATTTGTAATAGCTCTTCTGTCTCCTACAGACCTACATTTAGGAAACTGAACAATGCATTGCATATTTTGCCCTGGTTTGTTTGACAGCATAGTGGGCTCTAAGTGTTCGGTGTTCATATTGTTAATGGGAGAACAGAAGATATGAGGGGTTGGATTTAAAAGTATCTTGGCAGCAATGTTTTCATTTGCATTGATGACTTCTTAACTAACATCTGAAAGGGCATTTTTGTCTTTCAAATGTCATTGCTTTTCTACCAATGACATTCTCATTTTCGTTCAGTATTGTGTATGTTGGAAACAAGGTAAGTTCACCTGTTACATTCTCTGTGTGAAAACTTCTAGATCACAACTGAAAGTCTGTCTTTCAAGACAGGTCCTTAGTCAGTGCTAATTTTATTTGCTCTCAATGTTCCCTGGAAAGGCACTGAAGCAGAACTCTAATAATGGTTCAATGCTACACACAGCATTAGTCAGAAGTTTAAGAAGTGAAACAGAGGCAAGGTGATTCCAAAATAAAAGTGTTATTGAACGGTTTAAAATGTTCAGAAGAAACTTTCTGACTCCTGAATGATCTTCAGACAGGTCTATTTTCACTCATGGTAAGAGTTCAATTTAGACCAAGAGGAATACCTACATGACTAGAAAGATCAGGATATAGAATATCCTTGGTGCAGAAGTTAGAGAATTTTACACAACATCGACAGTGTAATATAAACTTGCAACTGTACCTGCAAAAATGAGGAGCTTATCTTGAGTGAGACTAGTTGATAAAATACATGAAATAAGTGGTACGGTAGTAGAAAGGATTTTCTTCTAGTATAGAAGTAGAAAACAGTTACGAACTTAAGACTTAATGATGCAGCCCCTGGTCATTTTAATGACCCTGAAAGTTCCTTCACAGTGGCCTGTGGAACTATTTGTGTTATGTAGTAATAAGAAATACAAATAGCATCATGTTATGGTATGAATATATGTCAGCAGATATAAAATTCACAATAGAGCATTGAACGATATTTCCAGGACCCAATACAGTTTCTCTAGAGATTACTTGATTGTTTCTATATGATAATGCACTGTGACATGCAAGCATAACCTGAATGCCTGGCAACAGGAGTACAAATTGCATGACTGAGTCTTAATGGTATATTGCTGAAGTCATTACTATAATGAGAAAAAATTACTTTACTTAATATTAGGGAGAATGAAAGAAGAAACATTCAGACATTTTCTGTCTGTAGTTAAGCTATTAAATTCATATTTAGCCACTTAAATTCTAATGTCTTAATTTTTAAAAATTCTGCATACTGATTTCTCAGTGAACGCCACTGATATCACTAAGTGATTGGCATCTCTGGAAATCAAACTGTCTATTTAGGTGCCAGGAGCTCACAAGCTTTCTAAATCTACCTGCAAGATATAATGATAGTATCTGTGATATCTGAAGACTGTGCATAAGCTTGATCCCAGACTCTCATGATCAGAGTGATTCGGTGCCAGGCAGCAGTTAAGTGCAAGTTTGCGTCATGGTAGAGGAGAACATCTGAGCTGATAGCACTGCAGGTCATGATGTGGATGAAAACAATGACTGTCCTGTCCTAGCCAACTTTCCCTCTACACTCAAACCTATTTGTCTTACGGTGATATCATACACTCACCAATGATCCATGGTCCTTCCTAAAGGATTTTATGTCCTGTAAAGCAAGAAAAAGTGGCCTCCGCAGGCAGAAAAACTGCTGTCAGAACAGAAGAATGGAGAATGGGTGAGGGATCACTGCTTACTTCAGTCCACTCCCTGACTCAGGCAATTTACGGCCTCATCATCATAGTCTGGCAGTTAATTTAAGCTCCTTCATATGGAATGTCACTTTTCAGCATAACTCCTGAGATTAATTGTGGTTCAGTATATCAGGATGGAAAAGGTGAGAAACACACAGTTATGCTTAGAAATAATTCTGGTTTAAATAATTGTCCTTTTTGGTCATAGTCTTATGTTACCGCAATAGACAAAACAACAGTATAAGCTTAGAAGTTGAAAAATTGGATATTTTTTTTCAACTTCTTGTGCATACCAATCATGAATGCCACCTCAGGAACAATAAATCAGATTTAATCATAATGTCTAGTTTAAAGAGGGTAGGTTACTCCTCTCCTCGTATCCTTAAAACATCCAGCTACAATACTGAGTTTAATACCATTAAATATACCACTGGAATGTACTTAGGTAATCCTTCAAGCACAAGGGAAAAGGTTATATTCTGTTTATAGTATGGTAAGTAGGCAGATGTCCTTAAAGTAGATTTCACTTCAATGTAAGGCTTTGTGATACCAATTAGAAATCATATGCCATATTGCCTCAACATCCTGTTACCAGGGATGAATGTTTATGATCATAAATGAAATACGTAAAGTAACACTGAAAGTAATCTTTCATTTAAAAGTGTTAAAATACATACTGTGTAGAATGTCTACCAGGTGTTCTGCAATGCAGATTTTCAGGGATGTATTTCTACAGGGGGTTGTTAAATACTGCAATAGATTTCTATGCCACTTCAAGTACTGAGATGCATTTCCAATTCCATAATTTTTCTTCAAATGCTAACAGCAACACTAGATGCCTGACCATGTGACAGTAAAAAGTATTCAGATGTATAAGAGACTTTGAAAACAAAGCTATGGTTGTACATTGGTAAATAGTTTGGTTTGGAGAAGACTGACAACTAGATTTGGAATCAGCTTTGGAATCATACTTTGCAGTGCCCACTGCCACCTCTATCCCTCGTACAGACTGCTTCTGAAGATGCAGCTTCCTTGCTGCTCTTGTTGCAGGTGGGAGTCTGAGGCTGTTTAGGGCATATGAAGTTGATGGTGTCTGATCCTGACATAAGAATGGGATAAGAATTTGGCATGGACCGAAACCTAGGATCTGGGAGTATGTTTCAGTTCCACATTTTAGGTGTAGACAAACAGGCTGCAATTAAACTGTTGACTTTCCCAGGAATTGAATGATTACGTTCCATATATATTTTATGGATATATATCATATCATATGTATTATATATGCTGCATCTTAGCTACAAATTATATATATTCAATCATAAGAGCAGCAATGATATTCCAGTTTCAGTGTTTTTCATTAATCTCCCAATCATCTTTAGTGTTGCCTTTAAAGACTAGATTAAATAATAAATACCTTATATAGCAAAGCTACGTATATAGGATAATCAAGTTAAATCATGCTCTTAATTTTAGTATTCTAAATAGAGATCATAAATCTAAATTTTCTTTAGCCCTTAAAATTTTCTTATGGCTTTCTCACACACTATTTCCATTTCAATTCAATTACATTAATATCCATTTCCATCTTTCTGAAATGCATATATACCCGAAGTGTTCCCAGGGTTTACTATCTCAATGAACAATGCTGAATTCAGCGATGTATCTTTTTAACACATCCATTTTAAAATCAGCATTGTTCCTTTTTAGTTCTGTCACTGCTAGCCCCTAACCTTTGGTAAAGCCACTATCTTCTAGAACAAGACCTTCATTTTGTGGGTACTTCCCTTTCAACTTCAGTGAAAACATCTCAGTTCAAACATGATTTCCCACTTTTTAAACATCAGCTGGATATTTATTAATCCTTTTACCTGAATTTTACTGGTCTTGTACTGTGATTTTATTTTTTTTAAAACTAATATGACAGAGCAGTAAGCTAAATGTACTAAGAAGGATGAAGTTGATGTAAAAAATATCCCTATCCTTTAATGCTCTTTATTAATAAACTTCTTTATCAGCTTCTCAATTATTTCAACTGGAATCACTGTATTTATAGCCAACTTATAGTTGACTCTCTGATTCCACTTTAGATGTTGGCAATAGGAAGAGATTTTTCAGTCCATTAGGAATTCTGGCAAGTAATTCTCTCTCCTCTCTTCCTTCTTTCCTCCCTTTCTCCTTTTTTATTTTTTTTTCTTTTTTTCCCCCCTTCTCTCCTCTACAGAACAGACTACAATTTTAAATGATACTGACATTAAATATTTCACAATGGTTAATTTTCAAAATCTCAAAAATACTATGTAAAAGCTACTATTTATAATCATTCAATAGAGATTAAATATTTTATTTTGATATTATCATTTTACCTTTGTGTTAAAAATATGTTTGTATGTATATAACAGTATATATTAAAAAGTTACTGTTTAGAACTTCAAACTCTTACAGGCATCCCAACAAAACATATTGGTGTTGATGAAACACGCTGGATATTCAGACAGTAATTAATTCTTCATCTTCACCAGATCAAAGCATATATTCTAATTTCTTTCAAAATACTGAAGTATTCACTGAACATATTTTCATTTTCATCATTTTTATGTATTTTATCATGTCCATGTGATAATGAGGATATGTCATTTGGGGGATTTATTACACCTGTAATATACTTGAATATACTGCCAGAAAATGCACTCCTGATGCCATGTTTCCTTTTCAGTTTTCCACATCTATTTTGTTCTCACTTATACTTTTTCTGCTGTTTCCTCCCCAGTCTTCACATTTCCTATACTTTGTTGTTAGTGCTCTCTTTTTCCTTTCTTTCACCAAGTTGCTGTTAAACTAATTTGTTCCAAACTATTGTCTGCATTTTTTTTCTCCTGCTTTTTCTTAATTTCTATAGATTTTCATCAGTATTCATGAAAAGATGTAACAAAGTGTTGTATCTATACAAACTGTTCTTTTTACTGTTGACTTGAACTAGAAAAGTATGTAGAATGTGTTATATGATCTTAAAGAAGTATAGGCTGAAAAAGTCTTAGTGGATCAAAGAAAATGTATTTCTGTGGAAACAAGATAGAAATAAAAATAATAGAAATAACAGGGTAATTCATTATACTCACAGCACAATCTAGTCCTGCATATACTGACACTCCCCCTCCCCACCACCCAGTGTTTTACTTTCCCAAATCTCTATAAGCTTCTTGACTTAGATGTAAAATAAGGAGTAGAAATGTTATTAAATATATATATATATATATAAAATGTGTCAATCAATCATGAACTGCAGGATTTTGATATCAAACTTCAAGAGATCCTGCTCCTTCAATAGACAGAAAAGGAATTATGGTATTTATATCCCAACATTTTGATGCACTTTCAAAACATAGAGATGATATCCACTAATGATGATAGTAAGCCATCCAAAAACTATGCTTGTATCTTTTGTCAGTATCATATCTTTTGTATGTTTAAACCGACAACAGTCTTTGAAGGGTGCTTGCAACATCTCTAATCAATTTCTAACACATAACTCTATATGATGCCACTGAACACTTCATTATATATACTTTTACTCTATCAAATTAATGAAAACTACATAGTTCTTTTTCTATGAATCTTTATATGTAACTATGAATTAATATTATCATTTTAAGTGCTATACACTTAGTGAACGTTGTTGAATATACATAGTTGTCTACAGATTCCTTTATTTAATCTATTTTAATGTCAGTTATTCTGGATCACTGATAACATTCTTTCCACATCCCTGGTTCTCCATGTATATTTTGAAAGTATTAATTTAATTTCTGATTATTGCTGTAACCATAAAAAAAGAATTTACTGACATTCAAAAACACTGCGGTTTGTCTTCAGTTAGAAATTTCTTCAGCATTGTTTTCCCCCTTATCTGTTCTATAGATTCTTTTGAAGACTAGAGTCATTTGGATTCTTTAAGTTAGCAGTGGAAGACTTTTGAGACTACCACTGGAAAAAACAGTGAATTAAAAATGAATGCTTAGTGGGGCAGACTGAACTAAATAAATGAGCTGCCAGGAAGAAGGTCTTAAAATGTCATTGTTTACTGTAGTTTTCAGTACAAGTAACAATTTTATTTATTTAAGATCTGCATGCTTTCATTACAATGACTTGCAAGCCTCAGATATTCCTGGAACATCCAGAAAGGGTCTGTGCTTTCATGTAATATAAAGCATATATGACCTCATATTTATACTGGAAACTCTTTACCAGCTGTTATTTCAAGTATTATGATTAACCATTGATTGCTCTCAAAAACGTAGATAGCATGGAAAATATTAATGCAATTTTATAAAAAAAATATTTACTTCTCCAAGACTAGGAGAATTAATTCTCCTAGGTAAGTCTTTGGCCAGTAAGTTGTTTTGCAAACAAAATCATAAAAACCAAAACATGGAAAAATTACAGATATGCCTGTGAAAATCAACATTAAAAAATGCTCACAGAGTATCAAAACAAGACTTAGCTATAAAATAAGCCTTGAGAAATGCTGAGCCAAAGGTTTTTAGGATTTCTGCTAAAAGAATAATTTGTTTGCCCTTAGGGCACTGTCTTGGCCCTAAACTAGCATAAATAAAGAAATAAATATCTCATTTTATAAATGCTAGCTGCCGATCTTTGTTTGCTAGTATACTTTTTCCCATTACTTTTTCCCCATTTTTTTTTTTTTATAGCTAATAAATTTTGTCATAGCCTTTAGTGAATGAAAGCCTAGAAACACCATGGAAGACTATTGCCATAAGCACAAAACTAAAAATAAGTAAATACTTTTGGGCACCATCTGTGGACAAGTACATACAAAGTCAGACCTACAAACCTATGCTTTAGTGAATAGTCATGCTGAAGGTAGAGCACATACTGGGCTCAGTTTCAGGGAAGTGTTAGAAATTGTACATATTGGACATTACTACAGTCATTTGGACAGATAGAACTATCTTTTTTTATGCTTCTGTCTGAACTTCTCACCATGAGTAGGAACATAATAACCACAAAGCAATGAACAAATACATATTAGAGCATATTAGAGGAAAGGAAAATGATAGAGATGTGACAGTAACCTGTTAATTAAAGGTTTGTGCTAGCAAGATTTTTTCCTGTTCAAACCCTCTTCCACTGGGCCCCTCATCCTGATCCAGCAGACCTTCCTGACACTTGTCTGAAGCCCTGAGATCTACAGGCAACACTTTGATTTTTGTATCTGCTTGTTCATGTACTGCAGTGCTGGAAATTCTCTTCAAATATAGTTGCTCCTAAATAGGAGTCTCCATGGCAACCTACACAGAGGTGCACATTTGAGCCAGCTGCAAAAAGACAGACATATAATATAAATTAAGAGGATTTCTACTTTTCAGCTTGCCACCCTGAGATTGGCAGAGAGGTAGAAGGTAAATAATAATATAAAACTCTGGTAGAACCTATTAAAAGTGCATGATATCACAAAGCTAGTTAAAATAACGTACAAGTGTGAGGTATGAAGGAGTTATATAAAGCACTTATATTCTTTGTTTATGTGTTTAAAAGCCAAAGTTATGAAGTAGAGAGAGTAAGGTGATGTCAACATCAGCTCTATGTCAGCCTACTGACAGCTAAATCAAATCTCTATGCCAATTAGCTAACATTGGAAATAGATCAGGAATAGCATGGTTGATAATGTGTGCAGAAAATATTCAGAACAGAGAGATTTTAAAGAATGATATTTTGGCTTTCCCAGAGTAACTGTGAGGTAATCAGTCTGAAAGCTCAGCATGTTGATTGGATTTAGGTGTGGAGCTGAGGAGTAGTTAAACAGAGATAAGACTTAGGAGAAACTGGAGAGACTATCTGAATCACCATTCATATTTGGAAGGACTATTAATCACGTCATTATTTAAAATAAGCAAATTAGCTGTCAGACCCTTTTTGGCAGCAGAAAATGTTTAAGTGAAAGAAAATGCTCTGAAACTTCCCTTTTCACATACTACAATGCAGAAGAGTATGTATTTTTCTGAACTTATGGCACATGCTCGTATTGCAGTCATTGGTTATTTACTTCTCTGGTAATAATTTTTTCAGTTCTTTGACCATGAATGTGTATCTGTGTATTAAAGGAAATAGCATTTATCTTGAAATCAATTGGGTCATATAAAAATCTAAAATTTCTTTCAAGACTTGTTAAGAACGTGTGACAGAGAATGCTTAGGTAATTTTAATGTTTATGTAAGGATTATTTATTTATTTATTTTTATTTTTTCCCTCCAGAACTGACTGAATAACATACAAATACCTGTTTCCCTTTGCGGTGTATTAGATTTCAGATGTCGTATTCTGCCTAGCTTCATTCACAAAACATTTGTATGCATTTTCAACACAGAAACCCAGTTCCCAGAATGTTTCTGCTGGGCAGCAATGGTGTTTGGGACGACTGCATGCATATCCAATCTTATTTTATCACTCATAAAACTCAGGTTGTGATACTAATATGAACAGCTTCACAGTCATCCATGAAGACACATTTGTGATTCTTTCTCCTGTCAAGGATAATGAGGAAATCATTCAAGAAAAACTTCTTCAGAACAAGCAAATCTTCCTGCTTTAGATTGCCCTGTTTCCTCTCTGTATTCTCGGAAGCAGTTTCAATGTCTTAGTACACATTCATGTCACACAACACATGAAGGCTTAATTTTTTTTTGCTTTAATAATGAATAAATACACAGATAAAATAAAGGAGGTTGGGGAGGGGGGGTGGAGAATAAAAGAGAAAGAGCAGAAGGCTAGCAGTTAATAAGTCTCTGCAGCTGAACCAAAACATGGGATTTGGATAAGATCAGCCCCAGAACAGCATGGCTAATTTAACGTTTACCTATCTCATTAAAGTCATGGCTACCCTTCTATAACACCCTTAACATAAGTGTATTTTCAGTTTCTCATGAAGGTTTTCTTTGGCTTCATGAACACTTGTTGTGCATCAGTAATAGTTTGCATAAATGCAAAAACAATGAAAATCTGAACTGCAGAATCTCCATTATGGAGAGCTACAATCTTTCTCTACAGCTTTTCATGAGTTACCGCATTGCACAATTTAATTTTTGTCCAGTGGAAAGATATACATCAGTTCATCCAGGTGCAATGGCTGACACTAGACTTCTTACTCTTGATAATGTACTTACATGAGGAATGAAAAGTAATTCTGAGAGAGAGATTTTAGACTGTTACTGGACATACATGCTGTCCTTTTGTGTCAAATTTATGTCAATTTTCAACTAAAAAGCTTAACCTCAGGTGCTGTAATTTTTTATTATTATTATTTTATTTTTATTTTATTTTAGAGGGACTTCAGGAAGATGTAGGCAAATCTGCCTACAGATTTGCATACATGCTAAAGATTTGACCCCAACTGAAACTTCTGGCTCACCAGAAATTCTGGCATTTCACTTTATTTTATTTTCAAATTCATTTAATAAAGAGAGAATCAGACATATTAGATGTGGCAAGTGAGCAAACATAAATCCTGAATATCTTTGGAAATAAATCTAATCAATGTACAAATAAACTCAAAATAAATAAGTATCCACAACTGAAATGTGAAAAACGAACAAACAAAAACAGTGCTTAGCATACTCAAAATTACATTAAAATGTACTTATCAAGTTGTATTTAATATTTTTGAGTAAGTAGTGTTTGATATTAGATTGTGTTGTAAATACATAAAAACTGGTTTCCAGAGGAACAAGATTACTCTTGACTGAGTCTGAATTTTGTCAATGGCATTGGTCAAATACATCAGAAAATTTTTGAAATTATTTCTTTTAACATTTATATCAGTAAAATATCTTTACTTACTACATGTTTACATTTATAAATATATTTAGAGAAAAATGAAGTAAAAGATGGATAAAAAAAAGATAAAATAATTGAAAAGGAAATATTTCACTTCACTTGCAAAATATACTTCAAGCAGGCCCAGGAAGATGATCTTCTCTTTTTTCTCCTCTTTTGAAAAGAATAAAAAGCTGAAGATGTGCAACAAAATCAATTTTTTCCTGTTACCTATAACTAGTCTTTTTCTAACAACTTTTTCAGTTCAGCAACTAAACTGAAAGAATCATCTATACCGATGTTTCCTTCAGCAACATTTATAAGAAAAAGACTGAAGAGTAACTGTAGGCACTTCTTCACCTCCTGAATAGCTTTGCAATCCTTTGTGGCATTGTTCAGGGAGGGAATTCTCATCCAAAATAGATTTTGACATTCGAGGCCCCAAGCAGCAAATCACACAGCCAACCAGGAAGAGAAAGCTGCCAGGGGTATCTCACAGCAGGACATCGCCCACAGGGCACATCAGTGGCTTGCTCTTCCAGGCGGGACCTAGGGGGACTGAACCCCACACAGAGAGACAAACCCCACCATGCCACGGCACACCACAGTGCTGTAATGCTTTGCCTCTTCCATAATTTCACACACAGTGGATCTTGAAGCCATAGACAGGCTTTTTCCTGCAAATATGTGAGGCAGTGGAACAGCAGAGGGAAGGGGAATAGGAACCTGACATGTGGTAGGTTGAAAAAATTGCACTGGCAATAAGAATGTGGTGTTTTAGTGATGCCTATTAAGATGACAAACATCTACTAATTTGAGTTTTAATTTTATTTCCAAGTCATAATTATTAAGGTGCTAGCCTTATAATATATTATAAGGCTTTATATTATAAATTACAGATCTGAGTAGTGCAGGCAGCAGGGAGCACGCAGGGAAAGTTTCCTTCACAGACAAAGCTTCCAGGAGGGAATTTCTACACCAGTTTCTGTCCCTATGTTTACAAATTTGAATCACAGCATAAGTAAAATTCCATCTGAATGGCAATGGCTAGGCACCCCACTGGAACAGAGAACACAGAATTTACCTGCCTCTTGTCAATTAGGTGAAAGCAGAGTATATATCTCGTGTTGGGGAAGGAAATTTCAGGGGAGACCTATCAAAGGCAGAACTGTATGGAAGGCATCAGGCTTGCATTTTTGCCTTTCGCAGTCTCCCCCACTCAGTTTCAGCATATTATAAATTTCTTGCCTCACATCAAGCACAAGACTTTCTGCAGAATTCTTTTCCAGTGGCTACAACTTATACATACCTAATTAGCAATCCTCAAAAAAACCTTAAGTGTAACATTCCTACTGAAAGAGATTTAATTTTATCTAACACTAAACAGGAACAATTTATCATGCCTTTAGCTCTTATGTTCCCTCCCCCTCTCTGACTGACGTTGTTTAAGCCAAACTCAATACTGACACATAAAAAGCAACTATGCTCATAGCTAGTGTAGAACTCTGCATTCTGGTATCTCTGTATCCACATTTTTACCTCCAAGATGGCAAGAAACCGGCAGGAGGAAAGTGGAGATCCTCAATGAACAATTTTTATTAGCTTTACTTCACACCTTCTGATTTCTGTCACTGCACCTTGCTTGAAAGTATAATTTTACCATCTTCCCCTGCAACTCTGTGTGTGTGTGTGTGTGTTTTCAGTGTAATTTTTATATCTAGGTTCATTTAAATGATGGTACCTCTAGGCAATCACAAGTATAGAAACAATAGCTTTTATGGTAAGACCCATACTCCATTTCTGAATTTGAATCATTCTTCCTATCTTGGTTTGTTTGTAATAAGCAAGGTACCTGTTTACAGAGCACCTTCCTTTTGCCTAATTCTCTAAAGTAAATACCACTCTGTTCAAGTGGGATAAAAGTGTTAGAAACTTTAAAAACATTCTGCCATAGAAGCAATAGCAAGCATTAAAATCTTGATGTTCTTTCCATCTATAGATTTTTCTATGTATTTATCTTTGTCTAACATTCTGCAGTTGCTAGTATAGCCATGGAGGAATGAGCTTGAATTGAAGCCTACATATAAAGGACTTGGTTTCATACTTTTCCATTTATATATTATAATTATACAGGGAATTTCAATACATCAGGTAAAAGTACATCGTAAAAAGTTCACTAAATAGGGAATAAAATAGATGAATATCAAAACAAGATACTGGGGGGAAACCAAAAAGAAACAAACAAAACATGTTCTGAAAGAAATGAAACACCTTATGTTTATCAAATACTTTGTAGATCTATTTTATCTAAATTTAACAGAGTTAAACTCAGGTATGAACTATGAAATTTCACACTGTTATAAAGATTAAGTGTAATATTTTCAATGCTTACTGTTCAAACCAGCAGAGTAGCCAACATGTAAGTTAGTTGGTTGTGTCTGAACTTCTCACCAAGAGTAAGAACATAGTAACTACAAAGCAACGCACAAATATATATTATAGAAAACAATGAAAAGTTTCAAATTGCTGTGTTCTAATTATCTAGACAGATTGGTAGATGTTTCTTTTAGCACAATATTTACCATAATGTATCATTATTAATTTAATTAATATAATATTATATTGGATACATCCATAGGATCTGGCACAATTGTGTATTAGTTTACTATATCAATTCCAAAGCCAGTTCCTTTAGGGATGTAGCTGGTAAAGGTATGGCCATTATTTACATCCAAAACCAGCATTTATACTTGCCACGTTCTCTTTGATGTCCACCTATATTCTTGAACCATTTCCTGAAGAAAAATGTCCCTATTATATCATTCTCAAATGTGTTATAGTACTGAAGAATGGTAAGCTGAACTGTGTTTGTGAATTGCTGTTCAGGTTTCCACACACTGGTTGCTGGAAGAATCATAGTGTATTCTAGCTGATGGCCAAAAATAATATATATAGCATGAGATATGCAGCTTGATGGTTACTAGCTTTGGCCATACATTGTGGTTATAGAAACATTATTATACAGTGATTGACACAAAAGGATTGATAATTGGTGTAATTAATCAAATGCCATTCAGCATCAAGGAGTTACTGATATCACATACACATGCACTACCCTCCCCCCCCACACACACACACTCCCTGCAACAAACACTCGTATGGAAATGCCTTACCCAAGCGATTCCCACACAACCACAAAATGACTAATTCATGTTTTCTTCTGAAAAACAAAAAAAAAAGAAAAAGAAAAAAAGAAAAAAATACCAACCAAAAAAAAAGAAAAAAAAACAACCAAGACATTCTATATACACCTCTTCAGTGCTGTACCCCAAATTCTCAAGATCCCATCCTTATGCCATCAGTTGTCGACCAGTGCATAAAGTTAACATTAATACTGACAGTATGAGTTAACTAGGGAGGGGGAACCTTCCTAGGTTGTTTTCTTTCAGCTTTTATATTAATTGATAATATAAAGATCAGCAGGGGTCATTAAGATTCAAAGACTGTTTGAATTAGAATATAATGCAGGCAGTCGTTGACTGTGAACAGAAACAGTAAGACAACTATGCAACAAGTATGCTTGTTCAGATGGGGACAATGAACACAAGTAAGAGAAGCTGAGCAGATGCCTTGGATGAGATGGCTCCTTCCCAAAACAGACCTAAGCAACCCTGGGAAAAGATGCCTAGTCCCCTGAACAGCTCCATCTGGCTTCACTGGAAGCTTCTTTCCTTCCTGGTGTCAGTATCAGGTTACTTGCACTATCCCTCTGCAGAAAGTCTGTGCATATAAAACCTGCAGTAGCAGGCCAGAGCTTAATCTTGTTTGGTTTGTTTTCAGCTGTTGCTCAGAGCAAACATCTCAGTTTAATGGCAAACTGGCAGGAGCATCTCTGTTTTCTTTGTTGGCCAAAATCAGAAAGAAAATAGCATACTTAGCATTGAAGAGGCATTTGACACTCTATAAATTATGTATTTCTCATTATTATTGAATTTGAAAGATTAAAATGAAGAATTAGATTCTCTGTTCTTCTGTATTCTCTTATATAACTGAACACTTGGGTAGAAGACAAAAGTTTAGTAAACACTATTTAGGAAAGCTTTTCAATTATTTAGTATTTAAGGATATCAGTAAATTGTTCCAGTTTATTAATTGGTTCAAAATACATGGCGAGACAGAAGAAAACCTCACAACTTACAATCACTACAGAATGTCATTGGACTCTGTCTCAGTGCTTTGTCATTTGAAGATGCTATAAATCAGCAAAATCCATTTCATTCTACAGCTGGAAAGTAACCATTAATCCACTAAATTCACTTGCAACATCATAATGCTCTTCTGCAGTCCCTGGTGATCTTCTTATCTACAATATATGACAACAAGATATTGCTCCAGGGAGCATCTTCAGATGCAATATTATAAAGCTGTTTTCATTTCTTTTTCCCTTTCACCAAGAAGTGGAATTAAACAAGTCATTGTTCCAAGCACTTTTAATTTTCTCAGCTAATAGCAACAGAGATGGACAAAGGAGATTCCTAGGGGTATACACATCCATAATACATGCATACATACAAACAATAATATCACTTCATATGTCTGCTTTTCTTCTCTGGGCACAGGCAGACTACCACCAAACTGCTCTGGAAACAGAAAGAATCTCCTCTGTCATGCTCTCACCAGCTGAAAACTACTGGGTCTTTTTTTCTACTGAGATGACAAGTATGCTATTGCAAGGATCCTGTGGGCATATTGCCTCTGTCTCTTTAAGTTTTCACCTTATCAAAAGCACTGAAACCAGGAAAAGCAAACAGGGGTGCACCTAGTCACATCTACTAAGGAACAGACAAGCCAGCAAACAAACAAACAAAACAAAACAAACGACAAACACAGAACATTGAGTGAATATGCAGTAAAATGTAGACAAATCAATAAAAAAAAAAGTGTGTTTTTTGTTTTGTTTTGTTTTGTTTTCTAGATAGGTATCTTCTGTGTATGGTAATAGAACAGGCTATTTTTTGTTTACGATAAGTTGTGCCTGACTCTAGATTTATTCATGTGTTTGCTTGTGATGAGAAGTGTGAATGTAGAATAATGCAAATTTAAGTTATACTTCTTTTTATTTGGTAGATTTTTTTTTAATAAAGTTTACACTGCAAACCAGAAAAATGTCTTACATTCTGATTTTTTTATGTGATGTGAAGTCATCACTCTGAAATACATTCTAACACTGTGAAATCCAAAGGACACTGGCTCTGAGAGAAAAAGATAGGAAAGAGCAGGCCCACCAGCTCAAGAGAAAGAACTGATGGCAGATGACATCAAAAATGCAAGTCGTTCATGCCTCTTCTTTCTTAGTCATCAGAAAAAAAAGACCAGCTTCAATCAGGTGATGAATACAAGTGTGAGGAAAAGGGTAGTAAGAACTTGAACTGAAACAGGAAAGAACAAATTGAGAAGGACCCAGAGATTTTAAAATGGGACAGGCCCCATTGAAATCCATTCTATGTATCTCTGAGAAGTAGGTGAAGTAATCTCTGAGCTGTTTGTCCTTATCCCAGAGGACTTGTAAGAGGAGGGATGAGGCTCTAGAAGCCTGGGAAAAAGCAACTTTTGATTGCCTACCCTTGCAAAGGGGAAGAAGGCAAGAAATGGCAAAGAAGGTAATTAGTGAATTACTGTGGATGATTCACTTGCAGAAGGGAATGTAAATCCACTGATCTTCAGCATACAGCTTGAAATATCAAATATGTAATGACAAATGATTGGCACACCATCAGAAGGGGAAAATATAAAGCTTAATGAATGCTGGAAATGTATCTTGTAATCTGAAGTAACAAAATAATTAGTATCTGAGGGTCTGAGAACTAATCACAGCTTCTGTTCCCTCTTGTTGCACTGCTGCCTCAAGAACTGAGTGCAGTACTTTGAAGTATGCCAGTTTTCTCTACTTCTGGAAATTTTCAGACAACACAAAAGATCAAATTATAGTTATCACCTTCTAATCTGGTCCCTCGGGTCTTGGAAGTTCTCACAAACTATTTAATTCTTTTAATGACCAGATTAAAAGTATTATTTTGTAGAAGAAACTGTGCAAGTGTTCAGAACTGTTCTTACACTATATATCTGAAATATGGTCCACGACTTTTGTATACATTACTTTATGAATTCTAGTAGTTACAGCAGATTGTTTTCAACTGCTCTCCAAGCTTATTTCACTGCAAAATAATACAAATTTTATGAAAGCGTTCCAATAAAATATTTTTTCCTCTCATAATTCATTCTCTGACATTCACAATTTCAGTCTGAATAAATATATGAGATATATATTACTATATTGATCTCATGTGACTATAAAATAAATCTGATTTATGCTGAATTCTCTATTTCTGTTATATATGGGTCATCTTTGGGAAAAAAAAAAAAAAGTTGTTGAATTGGAACAGTCAGATGTGTGATAAAAGTTCATCTGCACACCTACAAAGCAACACAAAGAGAAAAAGACAGGTGAGGGGAGCCCAAGTATATGTCCTTATCCTATTATATATATATATATATATGTCCTTATCAGCAGGCCTTCCATCCTGAGTAGGATAATACTGCTGGTGCTGGCTCTGTTCATGTGAGTTCTCTGTCTGTCTGCCTGTAGCCTGGCTGGCTGGCTGTGTATATATGAATATGTTTTGGATATATATGGTCTGTGTGCATGTGTTTACTCCAAATGAGTGTTCAACCTTACTGCTGGTTGGACCTTAGTCATGGAGCAGGATCAGCTTTACCTCTCTAAAGATGTTGAATCTGGCACAATATATTTTCCCCTAAAAAAAAGTTCATCAAGAATATTCCCCGCTTGATAACAATATTCCCTGGTTGATCCAAACACCAAAAATGATTTTAGGCAAAATATGTCTCAGATGTATAAATTCAGAAACTATTTTCTCTTATTAAGAATCATTTCATAATCATTCACATAAGGTTAAATCAAGAACATATCTCACTGTTTAAACAATCTCAGTTATTTAATCACAAAATATTATTTTTTCTCTGTAGTAAATGAAAGCATATTTTTAAAATTTAAGTACTTTTCTTGATATGATGATAATATCTTGAATGTTGTACTCCCTTTCTGATAAAATTATTAAATCCATCTAACGGTCTAGCAGTTAGTAGGAAACTCTTCCATTTTGTTCTACATCCTGCATTAGGGATTCTCATCTATTCTGTACTCTGTAAATTCCTACTTTCTCTCCTCTGATGTTTTCTTTGATAATGTGACATCTCTGTCTGAGTGGATCAAAATGAAAATGTCAGCAGGCATAATCATCACAGATCCATCATTTTTACTTTTTGCAGCACAGGATCTGATCCATACTAATTATTATTTTATTTAATTATTTATTTATTTATTTTTAATGCCTGGTAATCTAAACCACGTTCACTACAAATTGTTAGATTAAAAAAAAATGAGATTATAATGAAAACACATGAAAATTACATGAAATCTTATAGAAGAACTGAATGATATCTAACATATAGTCCTGGTGTGCTCAGACATGAGGAGCCAGGTGAAATACTAAATGCCCACACATCTTCTATGGCAATACACCATTCCTTTGGTTTTGTAAAACTAACCATTCACACAGTCATGCTCAACAAGATGCTTATATAGTTGCATACTGCAAACTTTGGCTAAAATGGCATTCACAAAGAAAGTGGTGCCACAGGGAAAGTACCATGGAAAATGGAAAGGGAGGTGCTGAGGACTTGGCATACACTCCAAAGGTGTTTCAGCAGTTTTATTTTGGGCTAGCTTTATCAGTTTCCTGAGGACTGATGACCCAACAGTGTCAGAAATATTGCTTTTATTTGTCTCATTCAAAAGAAATCCAGTTTCTTCTCTTCCATACTGTTCCATGATGCCATTCACAACATAACAAATGAGGATAATGAATGAAATCAGATTCAAAATCTCATTTTTAAACTAAAACAGTAATGTAAAAGAATCCACTACCTTCTTTGGTGCTTTTCAGTAGGTTTGTGTTTCCTTGATGTCTTGGGTAAGAAAGAAATCTTTTGCATCTAGAAAAAGAAGGGGTTTTGTTTGTTTGTTTGTTTGTATATTTTTTTCAAGTTGCTTATAAGTACCTGTGTTTGAAGGATACTCATAAAGAGGCAAATTATATTGAGTGTCTCCTGGGGGTTTTCTGCTCAACTTTGAAAATTAAAATCTTAAGGATTTTTAGAACACAACCACTGAAAATTGGTTCAACTAAGGTGCTTTAAACTGGATGCCAGACATATTAACTACTTACAAATTGGTTTACCAGAAATTTTAAGCTATTGACCACAAAAGTTTTTAACGATATTTCTAAAATATGTTCCCCCTTTTAAAACATACCAGTGTCAGATAAAGTTTTCTCAAACTAAGTACAATCCTTCATGTTAAATTTATGATGTTATATTTAGAAATTTGTTTAAAAGGTTTAGTGAAATATTTAGTTAATGCAATTGATTCTTTTATCTGTCCATGTGAAGAGAGAGGAAAATAGTTGGGTTCATAAAGGGACAAATTCCACTTTTACAAGTACAAAAAAAAAAAAAGAAAAAGAAAGAACTTTAGGATTTATTGCACTTCTGAGATAACTAGTGTTGTCAAAGACAATTAACAGTCTTGAATGCAGTCTTTTTCTCCACATAGCTACAAGTTCTGCCATCTGGTGAACTCTGGTGAACTGACAGTTTAAACACAAGTCACTCAGTAAAACTTCACATAAACAGATGTATGGGTAATAAGATTATCATTAAAATATGAAAGCCACAAACAATTTTGTGCTTATTAATAGATTTGTAAAGGAAAAAACATATATTTTTTTCTAATAGTGAGATGTACCTGAACAGAGACTGCTTGAGGGAAACACAGAAATATTTGATACCTTATATTTATGTGCAATTATCTAAGAACATTTTGTGTGTATATCAAAAATGTAAATATATGACTGGAAGCATATCCTCCACTTCTGGTACACCAGTAGTTTATGGAGGCCCAGATGCTGTAAACATATATATCTGTGCTTCATTTTGCTTAATAATATTATTAACCATAAGTATCATAAATATACAAATACACTGTTCTCAATATACTTATATTATGCCTAGCACAATACAGCAACAACACTGCTTGAAGTATCACTTAACTTATTGCACCAGCTGCAATAATAATAATAAAATTAGAGGCAATAATATTTTACATTAAATTATGTGTGTATACATATATATAAAATAATAAACTAATTGCCAGAAAAACTATTGTAAAGAAAAACATGCAACAAATTATGTTATTTTTAATACTGAAAACATACTGTGAAAATCCAGGACAGCATATTATTTTCTTCTAATTGCATTTCATAAATGCAAGAGTTGTAAGAAAACAACAGATGCTAAGCATTGCCAAAGATGTGAATCTTTGATTTGTTTTTATAGCTGCTCTGACATTTAGGCTGTGGGCTTCAAGAGGAGATTCCAAGGCAAATGTTTTCATCATCTGACTCATTTTTTTGCCTGAAGGAAATACCAATTCAAAAAAAAAAAAAAAAGGTAAATAAGAAACAACAGAGGATTATTGTTAGTCATAATTTCCTTCACAATTTTGCTTTTTTTTTTTTAATTATGAAATGTCGAACACTAACTCTCACTAAGCATTACTCACTTTCTTTCACACACACTACATTGAGCTTGAATTGCCTATGTTTGTGGCCATGCACAAAAGTTCACACAGTCTTTATAAATCATCTCACTTATCTAATATTGTCCTTATGGGTAAACTACATGTTCACTGGAAGTCAGCAGCAACTAGTAGAAATCAGCCAAGAGGCTGATGTAAAAAGAAAATAAATAAATAAATAAATAAATAAATAAATAAATAAATAAAAGACTCATGGGCAAAATGTCATTGAGTTCAATTCCTCTGCCTGGCAATATAAGTATGCAATGATGCCTGCATGTAGTGATGAATATGGCATGTAATTAGCATTGAATTGCAAAGGCATACACTTCCAGGGGAAAGAGTTCGTATTCTACACTAAATCCCTACTAGATTTTGAGAAGAAACCATGACCCCATGTTCTGAGGGCCCCAAATGGGGATCAGTATCAGCCTTTATGTATCTACCTTTTCAGTTACATTTTAATTTTTGAGCAATTTTCAGTGCTGGACCTTCATTCTCATTTTCTTATATCTACATCTTTCACTGAAGCATAGTGAAAGAACATTTGAGGTAATGGCAGAGAGCTTCATGTATCCACTTTCTTTACCTGAAATTTCTGGTTCAGTCTTTGCTCTCCCATTTATCATTAGATCTATCAGGGTAGATCTACGTATATGTTCTAATTTATATCAGTGGTTAATGTGCTTTTGACACAAATCTCCGAGCTGATCCCAGTTCAGATCATCATATGGAACTGCCTCAGAGTGCCTGCACTTGATTCTTCTCAGATAAGCCTACATAGCCGAAGCTCATCCAATATATCTCAACGGCAAATGGACATGCAAGCCCTGTAGCAGGCTACACCTGCTCTACAATAAATGAATACATACATACATGAATGCATACAAACCTGATGACATATATAGTGAAGACGGCAGGCTTCAGCACAGTTTTGTTATTGTTGTTGTTTTCAACAAAACTGCTCCAACCAATTTGCACCGCTATACAGGTTTTACAGTGGGGGTTATACAGATGAAGCCATATTAGATGACGGCTGCCCTTTCTTTTCCTTGCCAATCCCAGGGGTATGAGACTGGGTAAAGTAACTATGGGAATCAGCTGCAAGGAACTAGACTGATTTCATCTTCCACATTTTAGAGACAGTCTGGGTAATTTTAGCTCTCTACTGAAAACATCATGGGTTAGTTAATAAAATGTTACAAATGCACACTTGCAAGCCCTGCATATGTTCAAAGATCCACTGGATTATAATCAGCACAAGGCATAATATGAGAGAGACCAATAGTTCATTAAACTGTTCCTGGGCTGCTCTGGAACAATATGTAATGAACTGAGTGCAGTTTAACTGTTGCAGTTTAATATACTAGGGAGACTACTTTGCTTTTCAATCTTTTCTGCAAGTACTGAAATCAATAATATGCATTCAAAATCATGTTTCTGTTAGATCACAGAGTAAACTATGAAGATCTAGATGTTTGGGCAATACAGGAAGGGTAAAATAAGTCATGCTATCGGGAATGATGATATATGCAATAATGTGGAACGGTATTGTGATGGCTATCTTTGTCTTCCTAGATTTTTTTTTGATTTTTTTTTTAATATTTGGAACCTTTGTTTTAAGCTAGTTCAGACAAAAGTGTATTCTAGAAATAAACAGAGGAAGTGTGTTTTCATGGTTTTTTTTTTTCTATATTCTTCTTTAACATGTTTTGTCAAGAATTTTCATCCACTGTAAAACTCAGAATAATATTTTGGATCTTATAAGGATATGTAGAGTTCTTTACCTGACAAACAAGAAGGTTTAACCTGCAGAATGAAAACTAATGCAAAATGAATAGAGTTTTGCAGGAAAGGTCACTTACAGAATTCTAGATAGCTGAGGGCACAAACTCTTTGAATTTTGCCTAAAGCGCTGTGCTTGAAGAATGAAATATAACTTTAAATATGTGTTGCTAGCATTTAAGATCTAAATTATAGGCTGATAATAACTGATTTCTGAAAGTTCATCAGAAATGTTGTCAGAAATTTTTGAAAAGTAGAAATGCAATGATTTGTAATGCTCTTTTGGAACACCTGTGGTAACAGAAGTTTCCTTATTCACATTCTTATTTGAGTATGGTGAGATTTGACTTTTGCTCTCCAGATAATTTTAATATATAGCCTCTCTTGATTTGCTATTTGCTTGTTTTTCTCAGTGGTTTACAGTTATGAAAAAAATTAAATATTTTCCAGAGTAATGAATATCTGAAATAGTATCACTGCAGTGGAAATTTGTTTGATTCTCCATTGTCAAGGTTTTTGCGGAGTCATTTAGAAAGTGAGTTCAAATTGCACATAGACACTATAATTTGGATTTTTGTACCTGCTTGCATATCTGTAAATAACTTCACAATGTACTAATCTGTGAAGAATCAAGCTCATTATCTCTGATAGACGCTTGCTTTTATATGCATATCTTTTGTCTCTACTTCAACCCAGTATTAGTGTCTGTTTGTTTGTTCATTTTCCTTTTTTTTTTTTTTTTTTTAAGGTTACATTTTTGTAGCTATTTCCCAGATGAATAGTTTGGGAGCGGGGGAATAAATACATGAAAACAAATGTAGTTTTAGAAGTTTCCAGACTGCTGTGGAGAGCAGCTAGTAGGCATAGGTCTATTAAAGTTAGACTGATAGCCATTAGAGTGAGTGAGTGACCTCTAGAGCAGTGGTAGAGGGAATAATTTTCATCTTTGTGGGGATCTATAAGGCGCTAGGTTTCTGGGAATGGTGTTTTTCCCTCCCAGCAAATCTCCGTTCTGATTCATGTTCTTCTATAACTTCTTACTCTACAAAGTACACATTGAGTATAAAATGCATTGAGATATATTCATTCACCTTCATGACCTCAGGTACAAGAGAAAGGGAAGATCAAAATAAAGTATGAAGTCACACATTACATGTGGTAATAATGGTTTGCTGGTTTTAAGCATTTTAACTCATCAAATCATTGTTAGTAGACTTTTTGTGAAAATGTCTTTGCTGTCAAATCCATGTATTTTGGGTGTTATTGTAGAATGGGACAATATCTAAAGAAATAAACAGTTATACTCAAAGTGAATATAATTACTGTTGTAGAGTTTGTAGTTTTTTAATGCTAGATACACCATGAAGACCCACACTAGAGTAAAACATAATACCCAATTTTCTGTGATCACGCTAGCATGAAGAACATGTCTTGGCTGTGCTTACCATCATGCAATCCTAAATTCTCAGTCTTTATGCCTGAACCATCAGGTCCACAACATCTGTTGCAGCATGCATTTTCATTCTTTATCTACATGTTTATCTAGGCCTCAACCCTAGACATAGCCAGGAGGCAACTTGGCTTGAGATTGCTGGGCACATAGGCTATGCAAACTTCAGCAAGTAATGTGGACTCATCAGCATGGATATGCAAAGAGAAACGACTTGATACTGAAAACTTGATATCCTCATGCACATTTCAAATGGATTTCATTTCAGACTAGTCCCTAGACTGACCCCCTAGACTGAATGACTGTTTGCAGCTGGAGAAAAATAGGTACAGACACCTAAGCATGCTTAAGTTCTTCTGAAAGAAATGTAATGTCTTGACAACACTCCACAATGCAAAACAAGTATCCTTGCAGTAAGTAGGGACATTTGGGAAAATCAGTGCAAAAGCATGTGCCTGATCCATGCTGAAGTGCTAAGGTGATTACAACCAATAGTACAGTAGACATCTTGCAGTACTTAACAATATAAGCCACACCAGTTTTCAGAGTAAAAATCCCACAGCCATGTAAAATTTAAGAAAAAATGTTTACATCTCAATATTTTATTACAAAACACGTGTGTCAGAGACCATACAAAAATCTTGTCAATTCTACTCTTTGTCTTTAAGTAATAACTGTACCCTTCAGACTCCTCAGTCCTCAATTACTTTCTGAAAACCAGATAAAATATTCTTAGGAAAATGTAGTGCCTCTTTCTCTCTCTCTCTCTCTCTCTCTCTCTTTCTCTCTCTCTTTCCTTCCTTCCTTCCTTCCTTCCTTCCTTCCTTCCTTCCTTCCTTCCTTCCTTCCTTCCTTCCTTCCTTCCTTCCTTCCTTCCTTCCTTCCTTCCTTCCTTCCTTCCTTCCTTCCTTCCTTCCTTCCTTCCTTCCCTCCTGTCTCTCTTTCTTAATGTAGAATATTTTCTGTGAAGAAAGGATTGCTATAATAAAGATATAGAATGTAATCTACATTGCCTAATGTTAAAAAAACACAAGTCAGACCTCTGGAGACTTGATTAAAATTCAGCTGACCAAATAATAATTATAGGGGTAGAACTGCAGAAGTGTGATTGATCTTATTGTGATTAACTTTTTAGAGTTCACATTATAATTTTTTTCTTTAGTTTTAGAGTTAAAAAAAAAAAAAGAAAAAACGAAAAAGAAAATTGGGAAATCTCATACAGTATTATTCTCTCAGCAGCTGGGAATTTTCTTGAGAAACATCACATGCCAAATTAACTTTTCATTAACTTATGAAAAATTAACTTCTATGTTAATGATCACCATAGTACTATCACTGATGAATTTTGTAGTGTATTTCTAAGAATAATGGTGAAGACACTAAACAATTAATGCTGTGCTTTTAATGTTCCTCTAACCTTATCATACATGGCTTTTATACCTTCAGCTGTTCCAGGTGTTGAATCATAGACATAAAATTTCAGCTGAAAATTGATAACTACTTTTTATTTATATGAGAAAAAATGCACTTTTGCTATAAATCTGATTTGTGTTATTGGAAGTTTCACTAAGAAAGAAAAAGAAGGTAACCTGTTGTAATTAAGGGGGAAGGAATGATATGAAAAGCAATGCTAGAACATTGTTTTCATGTTTCTGTATGACTTAAAAAAAAAAAAAAAAAAAAAAAAAAAAGATGAGTGTTTCCAAGTTTTCAAGTTTTGAATAAGAAAACATAGCAAAAAAAAAAAATCACTGTCTGTTTTCAAAACTCTTGGAGTAGTATTCAGTAAAAATCTGTACTGATATGAAATAATTATTCAAGTCATTCTTTAGATACTATTCTTCTCTCCATCTTGCACAATACTACTCAAAGGCTGAGCTATGTCTTCTTCATACATTTTTTTATGTCTTCAAGTAGACATCTATAGTTATTAATCATAAATGGTGGTGTATCCTTTTGTTTTCTTTCATTATATTCTGTGGTTTGATCCCAGGGTAACATGGTGGCTGTCACATGGAGACACTAATTCTTCACTCCTTTACTCCTGTTCCTCAAACAACTGATGTCATGTCAAGCCAAGTTATCTTGGAATTCCTTGTAGATGTCTTGACAAATCAAGAATAAAAATCACAGTGCAAGACTTCTGTCAAATTAATTGTCATCTCTTTCTATTTCCTTCTCTCTCTCATCTGTGCTCTGGACAACTCATTCCTATGGATGGCTGAGAACTAAATAATATAGATTTCAGATCCATTCTTTCCACCTCCATGGTTGTCAAAATGAGTAGTAATAACAAAAGCAATAGTAACAACTATATATATATATCACAGAATAGCCTATATTATTATCTTCTCTCTGTTTTCCCCTGTCTCCCAAGACACAAGTCCTACAGCATCAGCTAAATTATATCACCTAACATGGCTTCTAGAGACCTTACTTTCATCTCCAATTCCAAGACATGCATTTGAGATCTGAAATGGAATAGGCCATTATAGTTTTTTTCCCCTAAAATAAGGCTTTTCTTGTTTGTTCTGGGATACAGAACAATGGGATCTCTTCTGAGTCATCTCTAGTAATAAATAGGTATACACTACCTTTTTTCTTTCAGGTAACTACAGCTGGCCAGCTCTAAAATATATCTCAAAAGTGTCTTGAGTTTTTACATTTCTTTTCAGTTCTTGTCATAGCATCTAATATTGGGGGGCACCTTGTCTTCAACAAGCCAATCCAAACTGAAAAGTTGTGTTTTTTTTTTTTTTTCTCTCCTGTTCATCTAGTCATCTCTCAGTTACAAACACACATTCCGAAGTTACTTTCACACCATTGTTGAGTCTTCCACTCTTCCTTTAACTCCACTTTACCTAGCAGAAAGTTGTATGAGCAGTGCCACAATTATTTCCAATGTATTTGAAGAGGAATGCCAGCACTCTGTCCTTCTTCTCTCTCTTTGACAAGGATCACAGGATTTTTCCCTCCTTTCAAGTTTGGAGACTAATTCAAAATAAAGAGGGTTTGAGACACCATAATTACACTGAAACTTTAATGTAGAAATTTAATTGTTCCTAATAGATCTTTCTTATTTAAAATATGTGTAAAGTAGATCTCATTTCCCTGAACACAAGAGTAGGGATCAGTTTGGTACTTGCAGCTCAGCACTTCTTTAAACAAAGAACACCCCAGAATCACTTCCACCTAAATTCCAATTGAACTCAGATTTAGGAATCCAAAAACTCCCAAACATGTATTCAGTTCATCTTCCAAGACTTCCTAGCAGTAAAGGTGACTGCATGAGATATATATTGGTTAAGTTAAGTTCCTGGATATCTAATCTTTATTACCCAGACATTATTGAAAATTTGGTTTTAGTGGCAGTAGGACTCTTTTCTCATAGGATAATAGGATATCCAAGTCATATGATATCCAAGTTGAAAGGGACCCACAAGGATCATCAAGTCCGACTCCTGGGTCCACAAAAGGATCAACTAAAAAATCAGACCATGTCCCTGAGAGTACTGTCCAAACACCTCCTGAACTCCTTCAGGCTTAGTGCCATAACCACTTCCCTGGGGAGCCTATTCCAGTGCTACACCACCCTGTCACTGAAGAAACTTTACCTTATATCCAGTCTGAACCTCCCCTGTCACAGCTTCAAGCCATTCCCTCGGGTCCTATTGCTGCTCACCAAACCCAAAATTATCATTAATATTTTTACGTGTTGATGATTTGGTTAAGGAATTGAGTGCACCTCCAATAAGTTTGCAGATGACACCAAGCTGGGGGGAAGTGTTGATGTTCTGGAGGGTAGGAAGGCCCTGCAGAGGGATCTGGACAGGTTGGATTGATGGGCAGAGGCCAATGGGATGAGGTTCAACAAGGCTAAGTGCCAGGTCCTGCATTTTGGTTACAACAACCCCATACACCAATACAGGCTTGGGGGCAGAGTGGCTGGAAAGCTGGGCAGAGGAAAAAAGATCTGGGGGTGTTGGTCGATGCTCACATGAACATGAGCCAGCAGTGTTCCCAGATGGCCAAGAAGGCCAACTGCATCCTGGATTGTATCAGAAATAGCGTAGCCAGCAGGACCAGAGAGGTGATCATTGCCCTGTACTTGGCTGTGGTGAGGCTGCACCTCAGGTACTGTGTTCAGCTTTGGGCCCGTCACTAAAAGAAGGACATTGAGGCCCTGGAGCATGTCCAGAGAAGGGCTATGAAGCTGGTGAAGCTCCTATGAGGAGCGACTCCTACTAGCTCCTGCTAGCTCCTATGAGGAGCGGCTGAGGGAACTGGGGTTGTTTAGTCTGGAGAAGAGGAGGCTCAGGGGAGACCTTACTGCTCTCTACAGCTACCTGAAAGGAAGTCGTGGGGAGCTGGGGCTCAGCCATTTCTCACAGATAACCAGCAATAGGACTAGAGGGAATGGCTTCAAGTTGTGCCAGGGGAGGTTTAGTTTGGAAATTAGGAGAAATTTCTTCTCAGAAGGAGAATGGGTTGCCCAGGGAAGTGGTGGAGTCACCATCCTGGGGGGTGCTTGAGGAACGGGTGGATGTGGAACTTAAGGGTGTGGTTTAGGGGGTGATATAGGTGGTAAGGTGATGGTTGAACCAGGTGATCTTGGAGGTCTTTTCCAACCTTAATGATTCTATGATTCTATATACTATATTCTTTACAATCTGTATAACAGGGTTAAGACAAAACTTTTCATAATTTCCTCCAGTTTCTTTTCAAACACACAGGATATCATCAATGCTCTTCATCAAAAGAAAAAATAAATAAATAAATCTTGAGTCAAAACTCATGGCTTTAAGAAATAGAAGGTGAAATATTAGTTTTCAATGAACTCACTGGAGCTAGCTAGGATACAAATGCCTGCATATGTGACTGGGTTGATAGCATCCCTAACTGTCATACTCTTCTGCTTGCAGAAAGTAAACACTTTAGGCATTACTTATTTTCATATACGAACAAATAAATATAAGCAGGGCTAGAGGGAAGCAAAATATTTAATTATGATTTTAATATTTGTATATGCCAAATAACTAGCATATTTTTTCCCACATTTTGGAATTATTTTATCACATCTTAATTATTTTAACGTGTGGTTCATGTCTGTATTAGGACAGTGAGTCAGGGAGGCGAAGGAATTACAGATCTGTTATGGGTTAGAACATTCTGCCACATGATTGTGTGGGTATTGCAGTAGACAGGCAGCTTGATTATAATGAGACATCAATTTAAAGCATTAACATACACATTTTCAAACATATTTATGGGAACTTAGCTAACTTCTATGGGTATTTTTAGCAATATTCATGCACGCTCTTTAAAAGTGTTATGGTCTAGTGCCCAGAGTAATCACACTTCATTACCATGAAAAGAGAATGTATTATAAAGTTTAAAATATTGCCTCACAATTGGTAACAAATAAAACATCATAAACTAAGCTCATAAACATTTAGAGGATCAACAATGTTAAGTACAATATATCACTTTTACAGAGAGCTTTTAAATTCAGTACTCTTTCATTTATTTTTTTTTTTTCCCAGAGGGGAATGTGTTTTTAGTTCATTTGGTGAACTTTAAATAATGGCCATTTAAGATAAGAAATAGAATATAACACTATACACTCAACTCTATTTTCAAGAGGAAGTTGGACATCATGAAAATGTGTTTTTCTGTTGCTATGGTGTATTAATATTTTCTCCAAATTCTACAGAGTTTGGGGAAATCATGGTGGAAAGGAACTCAGGAGAAATACAAAGTTGATTATTATAGAATTTATTCATCTATTTATTTATTTATTGCATTGATTTGCTAATCCATACACAAATTGAATCAATTAGAGCATTATGAAAGATGTGGGGTTTTTTTAGTATCTCTTCTGTTTCTCTGAAGACAACATATCTAAGACAACTACTTCATTATGTGTTAATTTGTTGATGCACATGCATGTATCATAATGTAATGAAGTGCAAAAATTCTTGAAACTTTCAACTCATTGATAACAGGATGAAATTTCAAAGTTAGAAAGTTTCCTCACTGCTTCAGCTCTTCCTCATCTGACATGTAAGCCCAGCCTTTTCAAGTCTGTATTTATATGCATGTATTTCTTTATATGTGAACATTAATGAATTCAGAGGCTAATATTATTGCTACTTTTATTTACTCATTTCTCCAGCAGGACAAATATGAGAACAAGCAGAATATTGTATACATTTTTCTACTTCACACCTGTTAACACGCTAATGATGTGAAGCTGTCTGAGCTTCCAGAATCTCAACTTGCTAATGAATTCCTATACCTGAGCTTGGATGAAGGGATAAGCAGACAAGCTGAAACTCTAGTTTCCAAGGAGACAACCCGAGAAACATGTAAGAAATATTTAAGTAGGTACAATATGTCTCTGGGGATTGGATTTTTTTTTTCTTTTGCACAGTGATATATATATATGCTAGGCTGAAGGAGAATCTGTGCCCTCAGGGCTCCATTCTGAAACTGAGGTCTTGTGAGTTAGTGTAGGTTTTGTCACAGAGTTACAAAAAGGCTTGCATTGAGGAATAATGTGTTCCCTATATTCTAGAGTTATATTTTGGATGTTCTGTGAATACTCTTCTATCTGTCTAGCTATCTGTCTAGCTATCTATGTATTCTTTTTACTGTTTTTATTTATGGCCATGAGAAAGCATGTTTTCTTCATTTAAAATAACCTATGTGAAACGTTCTGTGCTAAGCTATACTGTGCGTGAAAAAAGAACCAAACTGTAGAAGGATGCTGGAAAAACATTTTGTGATGCTTCAGAAAAGCAGAAGTTCCCTTAGGGTTCTCTTTCCTTAACTCAAGATGCTGCATTTGATTACTGCACTGGATCTTGCTTTTCCATTCCCATGTTTTCATGAGCATCTGTTTTTTCCTACTAGCCTGCTTTACAACTAATGTTGCAAAATACATGGTCTGTAATGAAAGCTTTCAGAACTGTTCTTCCGTCCAAATACTTTTCCAATTTTTGCCATGCTCAAGGGAAAAGTAAAGAGAAGAAGAGTGAGTTTCATTCCAATCATTCAGTGAATGCAAATAATAAATGATGCAGGACTGTTGTGCGTAAATCACTTTTAAGCACCTGCATCCCACTGGCATCCATGAGTTAGGCACATAATTACTTTAGTGGACCAGGTCTTTGTTCTTGTACCTTGTAGTGCTTAGTTCATATAAGCAATTGTATAGGTTCATATACTGTAATTACTTTTCCAATACATAAGCAACTTAAGAAGTAAATAGATGAAGCCCATCTCAACTAGACTCCTCCAGGTATTTTTTTTTCATTTTTGATCTTGGATACAGAAAGCAATCAAAAAGCTTGACAATAGGAAAAAAAATCTAAACAGAAAATGTCACAAATGAAATAAAAACTTAATACAGAAACAGAAACAAAACAACTGAGTATTGTAAAAGGCTATTCATCTAACAAAGCAAAATTCAAAAACCAAACACCTGCTGAACTACCAACACTGTATGGATGGAAGTACCTGTTTTTCTCAGTAGATATTTTATTTGGACTATTCATTACAGCAATTGAAAGAGAGCATTTAATTTTAATACCTCCAGAATGCAAGGCAGACAGAATAACATTCAAAGAATATTATGAGAAATAAGAGTAAGAAGGTGAATTTTGGTAAAAGACAGAGTTAAATAGACCTACTTTAGGCACTTGGTTGGACATGTTACTTGTCTCAGAAATGGAAGATTAGTACCACACAGAATTCAAACAAGAAAAAGACTTCAAATCTGTGAGTTGCTGGATTTCAGCTGCTCATGAATATGAGTTTTAATGGCAAAATCATAGCTAGAATATCTGTATTTCCCACAAAAGAAAACTACTAACATTTTCTTAAGAATCACTTTGTGTCATACAGAGATTATAAGAGGCTCATCGCGGTTTTTCATGAGGAAACGTTGCATAACATATTATCCAGACAGCAAAAATTTTTCTTAGCATTTCTGAACATAAAAAATATCATTTTCTCATGATTAAATGTACTATCTTAATTCTAGGGTCACTGAGAGTGAGATTTGGTTTGCAAATGAATCATCTAAATTTAGGTGTCAACCTTTAGGTGTCCATATATCAGGTATCGTATATACTTTTTTATTTTACCTATTTTCAGTGAAGATCAAGGGCTTATTTTAGCTGCTCATCTACAGGCTTTTTATTGTAATTTGAGAGACTTTTCCCTTCAGCTGCTGCCCCAGAATGGCAGATGTTTTCCAGACGTTGTCCACTACATGCCAGCACTGTAGAGATGTCTGATATACCATCTAGGTAACCCTAGACTTTGAACACATGGAGCCCAGAGAACTATCCAGATGAGCAACCTTTTAAGCATGGGACTCATCTCTGTAAGCACAAGTGGCATTTGAAAATCACTAAGGAAGAAAGGAAGGAAGGAAGGAAGGAAGGAGGGAAGGAGGGAAGAAAGGAAGGAAGGAAGGAAGGAAGGAAGGAAGGAAGGAAGGAAGGAAGGAAGGAAGGAAGGAAGGAAGGAAGGAAGGAAGGAAGGAAGGAAGGAAGGAAGGAAGGAAGGAAGGAAGGAAGGAAGGAAGGAAGGAAGGAAGGAAGGAAGGAAGGAAGGAAGGAAGGAAGGAAGGAAAGAAGGGAGGGAGGGAGGGAGGGACGGAGGGAGGGAGGGAGGGAGGGAGGAAAGAGAAAGAGAGAAAGAGAGAAAGAGAGAAAGAGAAAGAGAGAAAGAGAGAAAGAGAGAAAGAGAGAAAGAGAGAAAGAGAGAAAGAGAGAAAGAGAGAAAGAGAGAAAGAGAAAGAGAAAGGAAGGAAGGAAGGAAGGAAGGAAGGAAGGAAGGAAGGAAGGAAGGAAGGAAGGAAGGAAGGAAGGAAGGAAGGAAGGAAGGAAGGAAGGAAGGAAGGAAGGAAGGAAGGAAGGAAGAGGCCCAAAATAAACGTAGCCAGTTAGGGACATCAATGATTCTATGATTCTATGAATTTAGATTGGAAAAGTTCAAATTAAAAGTAAGACTTGTTCATGGACTTCAAAAACACAGTTTCAAACACTAGGAAACTTACACAAGATAGAAATCAAAAGCTTATGTGAAAACAATAATTATATGTAAAAATAAAAGCATATAAAAAGGTGAAGCAAATGGCAAAACATGTAAGGTACCATTTAAACATCATGACTGATAAGGGAAATTAAAAGAGCCAACAAGTATCAGTGGTGAATAGGGTTAAGTCTCCAAGCCTTTTTAATATATATATTGCAGTCAGAGAGGAGGCTATAGTTAAATGAAAACAAACAAACAAACAAAAAACCACAACAACAACAAAACAACAAAAGTTTAAAATAAATACAAAATTATGACAAATAATTTTGCATATTTAGAAAAATGCAGAAGGACATCTTTCCACTCCATCTGATGAGAACAGAATTAAACAATGTTGACAAAGGAGGATGTGAGGGAACGTGTGTTAAAAATAAACATTTCAAATCAATAAGCCCAAAGTACTTTGATATCAGAACATTAAACAAATTAGCTGCACTAACCAGACTAAAAACCATGCTAATGTTTGAAAACACTTGGAAGAAAATGCTCAAGAACTAGAATATCCAATCAGAGAACTGAAACATTAAAATGAACATGAAGCATGACTACAAAAACTAGTCATCTGATAGTGGTGAAATAATTATTCTTGTGTTCTATAAATACTGAATAAGGAGATAAAACTCTACAGGATATTTTCATGGAAGTTTTGCCCTGTCTTATACAATACTTTTCTTTTGACAAAACTACATGTTTGAATAATAAAAATGCACATGCTGGCATTGCACTTGGATGTCTCCAAGACATTAACTTTAGTGACATGCAGTTTACGTTTTAAGGTAGACTGCATTTTAAGTGGGTGAGAAAGTGGTGATTTAATCTTTTTCTGGTTAAGCTTGAATATTTCAAAGTTTTATGTTATTTTATTTTATTATTTTTTATTGAGATGAAGGCCAGATATTACTATAAAGTGATCTTTTTTGTTGTTGGTGGTGGTGGTTTTGATTTTGTTTTCCTACTCATTCATCTTTTGAATAAAGGCATAGTTCATCTCCCAGGATTGTCAAAAGAGTTTTTATCACTGCAGAAATTAAAATAGTGACATTTTAGTTACTCCTGTTCCTTGCCAAACTGCAGTTGGGTCTCCTGAGGATGGGTACACTTTGGCCTAAGTGTAATCATTAGCTTCTCCATTAGGGTATCTATGTGAAATTTAATATCCCATGAAAAATCAGAACAAATGATCTAATTACTGTCCATGGTCTTCGCTTTGTAATTAATTAATTAAGCAACTAAGTAATGAATAGAGCTTTAAAATTTGAAAAATTTGATAAGAGAACTATATCAGTGTCAGATGATTATTTATTTGTTTTCCAGCAGTGCATGGATGATTGTGACAGACATAACATTACTGTTTCTGGTTGTTCTTATTTATTGTCTGAGAGTCTTGATATTTCACTTAGAAATACCCTAGTGAGAGGATTTCCTAAAACAAGAAAATAAAATATATAGTATTAATTTCAGAAATTAAAAAGAGGGTGGGGATGTGAAGAGGGAGTTAGAACAAAAGAATATGCAAGACTTTTCTAAATGAATGCTGCAGAAGGTGGGGCAGAGGCAGATTTGTAAGGTTCAGCATCTCTGATTTTGTTAGTTTCAGCTTCTGTCTGCCTACATCAGATATGTTCCCTTGTGAGCTCTTACCTGCAATATTGACTAGGCCCTGATTCCCTGAAGTGAATAAAACTCTCCAGTGTAAGGAAGGGTGGTGTGATCTCCATTAGGTCCCTGCTTTCTTTCTCAAGCTACAGGAGAAACAGGTATTACCAATACTTGTCCCTAGACTTTGAATTGAAAATTAGTCAAATTCTTCAGACATACTGCTTGCTACAGCTAGTCACTTGGCTTACTCATTACCATGAACTGTGATCAACACTTTTTACCTTTGTTTGTAGCACAGTCTCTGGAAACTGTGTTGCCATGGAAATGTGATTTGCTAGTCTCTTGGAAGAGTGTATGCTTGGGGAGAGTTACTGAGCTGCAACTTTCTTTCTGACTAACAAATAGGTTTCCAAACAGTATTGATGATGCAACCAAAAAATAAAAATAAAATAAATATTTGTATAAAATCAATATGATTGAGATAAGTGATTGAAGTCATGATGACTAGCTTCCAGGCCATCCCTGGACTTCTCTATATCACCCATGCATCAGGCAGGAACTGAATTCTGTTCTGAATACCCCAGATACAGAAATAGCACAGGATCATAATTAGGAGCCTGTGTCTCTTTTCACCACTGAAGCACACAAGCTACTGTGAGGAAAACTATGCATAGGAAGCCAGGGACTGGCTGCTCAAGCATGAATTAGAGGGTAAATACTGATGAGGCTTCCTTTAAGATCCTATTCAGAAACATCCTTTCAGGTCAATGAGAGCATGGAAGGTTTGATCCTGTAAATATTTTGAGCATCAGACCTCTAATTGTAAATTATGGTGAACTATTTTATTGTGTGGCCTCTATCAGTCTTCTAGGACTAGTCAGCCTCCTTCCATTTACCCATTGAAAATAAACTATGATGCTAAGGCACAGCTATAAAATGGCTTCTATTTAACCTTTGCAAACTCTTCCAAAAACTCTTCAGTCTGTTATCAGTGATGTAAACAAGCATGTTGTATGAGAATTATCTTTGTTTATTCAGCTAACTACTCAATAGTGGTTGTAAAATATATTTTGTGGAAAGCAGTATAGTTACTAGGCTTGTTGGTGCCCACAGATAGCTGAGTTTGCATTTGAAGTTTCCTTCCTCGGCTTTTGGTACCTCTACAATATCTCAATTCAAATCCTTGACCGTTTCAATTTACTTTTTTTTTAAATTATTACTTATTTATTTATTATTAACATTTGAAGTCTTTTTACTGTGTGAGAGGAACATCACAGTATACTTCTTTTCCTGCAATCTCTCAAATACTGAGTGGCTGAATTTAAATGACTACTTTTGTCTTCCTCATAGCATATGGGAGTTTTCCTTGGCATCTATAAAATGCAATGTGATGCATAGCCATGTAAAACAAAAAAAATCCATGTGTTTTCCATACAATTTTGTATTTCACTCGTTTGTGTTGCTATTGAAATTGATTTTGACTCCTACTACAAAATCCAATTGTTACAGGTCATGGATTCATGCTGGTTTATGAATATCTTTGTATAAAGAAACCTTTCAAAAATTGCAAATCCCTCTTCTTCATTTTGCAGTACTTCACTTTTATTTTTCTTTTTAACAGAAAGAACATCTGTTATCAAACTCCTCTATTAATGTTTTTTTCATCTTCTTATATATATCTTGAGGTTAAAACTACTGTGTGGTGCAGCTGTTGGGTGGCTGCCTGTTACAAATTCAGGGATCCAAGCCTAATACACACAGAAGCTGTCAAGCAGTGCACTCAGCTGTCCATGTAGTCTGTAGATTGTGCCTCAATGTGTAGTTTTGCTTTGAAAGTGATGATAAAAATTAGGCTGTGAATCTCATGTGTGCGGTGTTTTTCTTCTGTAAGTTCTGCAGATCATCCCAGAGCCAGGTTACTGATCAATAGTGCATGCATCATGTGGCCACTGCACTCACAGTGATCAGGGGGAGACATCTCTGTTGAGTGAGGTTTGTACACCTAAATACACTTCTCATTTCTCCCATCTGGATAGATGATAGGGCCAAAAGTTTATCTGAACTGGGAGATGCAAATATGCAGCTAACGTGGCATTGAGCATAACGTAAGCATTGAGCCTCCAATAAGACATGCTGCTGCACATGAGCAGAAAAATGATACCATGGTGGTAAGTTATTTATTTATTTACTTATTTTCCGCAAGAGGAAAGTGACAATGTATGAGATAGAACATGGATTAGAAGTCATTTTCCCTTAGAAGCATTTCTGTACTATATACTTAAAGACACAACTGAAATAGAGTTAGCAAACAACATTTATCTCAGCTACTGAGGTTATAGATTGGGAAAACTGTTTGCTGAAGTAACGCATTACCTAGAACTCTCCTTGGACAGTTTTAAAGAATGGTATTGTGTAACTATCCCTGGGCCTATAAGTGCAAAAAAGAAAAAGAGACCATGCTCTAACAATTTCACATTTTATTTGTTTAAAGTTTGTGTGTTTGCAAAATCAACTTAAATGACAAAGGTATATTTAATGAAAAGTACAAACTACAGCCCAGATTCCTGGTCATGCTGTGACTGCTCAATGCTTTTTTTTTGTTGTTGTTGTTTTTTTTAACCATAAAATCATTGTGGATCTGCCAGTGTAGGAATTCATTGGCAGTGGGAGCTCTCATAGCAGGTGTTCCTAAACAAGGTGCTTTTTCATTCCATCAGTTTTTCACTGCCAAATGGTTCAGACAAAGAGAACACATAGGAGGTTCAGTAGCAAATACCAGTGCAAGGAATGAATTTAACTCCTGTTGCGTGTCTCAGAGAAGCAACAGAAACTCCAGGGAAGCACAAACAAAGGACTAACAAAGACAAAAAACCCTCCCACCTACAAGTAAAACTTTTGTCCAAAGCACTCACTAGTCAGAGGTTTTAATTATAAGCCAGGAAGTATCTTCTGGCTGTAGATTTCTCCTGAGCTTGAGGAAACTAGATTTGTGAACAAATTGCATTTTATCTAGGAAATGTCTGATTTTTTCTCCTGAAAGAAACAGCCTGTAAGATGTCTTCCTTGAAGTCATCCCAATTACTGAGATCCAAAGCTCTGGTTTCATGAATGATAACCTGCACTAGTTCTATGCCAGATTCAGAGCAACTATAAAGATTCACAGCTTCAAAAATATCAGTGAATTTGCCCAATTTAACCTGTCAGAGAACCTGATCCAGCCAGTCAAAAGCAAAGGGTGCTGTAAGAGAATGGCAAAAAATAATTCAGGAGACAGATCAATGTTGCTTATTCAATTTTATCTTATGTTATTTTTCCCTCTCTTTTTGAAGCCAAAAGCATCAAGTTCCATCACTTCTGCTTCTTAAGGAAAAAAAAAAAGAACTTTCACTTAAGGACATTGGGGAAGCTCTAATAGAAAATACTTTAAAGTGACAGCTATAGATTCCCAAGTGGAGTAGCTGATATCACATTATTCTGTTACAGGGCAGAGGTAATTCTGGCACTGGTCCTAGCACTCCTATTCCCAACGCTTCCAGCTTGTACCACTGCATTACTTAGCAACCATATGAAATGACAGGGATGTAAAAGAGCAAACTGTTGACTCAGAATGATTGGGTGAGTAAGGAAATTCCTCAGTCAGCTCCAAGGCACTCCAAAGGCCAACAGGAAGGATACAAGAGGGATATCAAAGATGACCTGCATTCTAGAGCTTCCCCAGCATGCAAAAAGCAGATTATAGCTGACATTTCTACACTTTTCTGCAAGTCCATTTACAATAAATATTTAAAAGGAAGGGGAAAAAAAAAAAACCCTGAAGGAGAGAGAGGATTCATAATTCATCACAGGACTATATCTTGCACACACAAAATCAAGTACATTGTTAGCCTGTTAAAAATGTGTCCTGAATATAAATTGACAGTAATATTTTTCCAAATGTAATGCACAGTTGTACAAGGATGAGACTGAAAAACACTTTGTGCTGAGTTTAGGAGAAAAGCTTTGTTTATTTTAATAGTTAGTCAAGTCCACTTTGTTTCTTTACTTTTCTCTCTTTTTTCTTCCCTGGTGTATATATATATATTCTCTTTCTTGTCAAAGACACCAAAATGTTCTATTCTGTTCTTAAACTAATCTGAGTAGCCAGTCCCTTTGAAGATCAATTTCATCCCCCCCCTTCCCCCCCCGCCCCCCAATAGTTTCACTGTTAGGCAAAGTATTATACATCACATATAAGCAATTATACATCATATAATTAAGTTAATAGATCTTCAAATAGTTGTTACTTCACCAGGTAGTTTCTATTCCATTTTCCAGAGCATTGATTTCCTTCTAGAAATTTGAAAAAGAGAGTTTTATTTTCTTAGCCAAGAAATCGTTCTTTGTATTATGACAAGGAATTACTCTCAGATACCAACTTTCAAATTAGAACTAATTTCCATGAGTAGACTACTTCTGGGTGGCTTTTTCCTTAGGTAAGTACTGGATTTAATGTAAACTAATGTAATCTAATGTAATCTAAACCATCAAAAGCAACAACAGCAAAAAGCCCCTGAGATAATCTTTGGAACCATGGACAATGATGGTATAAGATTCAGAGAGGACAACACCATTTCAGAGGACAGAAATATAGTTTTTTCCTTGGTGTTCAGTGTAGAAAAACCTGGGGAGATTTCCATGCTATGAGTTTCCATGCTAGGAATTGTGGATTCACAGCAGATCTACCTGAAATTGAAGTAACAGTACCAGTGGAAGGTGATCATGGTAAATAGAAGCAGAAGAAGACATAAATGGCCAAGATTGCATGGTATTCACCCACAAGTCCAACCATGCTCAAAGATGAAATAGTACAACTAGAGAGGTACTGTGTATCTCATCTAACTCTTAACACCTGAAGACTTGAAAATGACAAATATGGTGATAACCCTGGAGGAATAAATAAATAAATAAATAAATAAATAAATAAACAAAAATCAGGGGAATATAGGGAAGCACAGACCAGTAAACCTGCAGGCAAATTAATAAATACTGTGTTTACAGTGAGTTGTTTGAGACCTGGATGAATGTAAACTACTTGAGAAGAATCAATGTGATTTCTGCAAAGGGAAATCCTATAATAAAATCTCTCTCTGTTCTTTTAAGGGATCAAAATACTTATGGATAAGGATAATACAGCCAATATACTCGGATTTTGCAAAAGATTTTCATAAAATCTCATGTAAAACACTTGTGGGGAAACTAAACAGAAAGGGTAGATCCTAGTGTGCGTAAATAAATGGTTAAAATATAGCAAAGAAAGTAGGAGCAAATCATTAAATCTCACATACAGGAAAGTTCCCAGTGACATTCCACAGAGACTGGGACTTTCAATGTTTAATATATTCAAAAGTGACCTGGAAAGGTAGTGAGCAGTGAGGTGACCATTTTTGTACAAAACAAAGGAACCAAAGGTAAAGGCAGAATAAGGGCTGACTGTGAAAAATTGCAGCCTGAGCTTACAAAATGAGTGGATAATAAAGCAACAGATGAAATTAAGGGAAATAATAATAATAATAATAATAATAATAATAATAATAATAAATAATAATAAATGTAGTGCTTTTGGGATAAATATAAAGTCATATAGATAAGGGAAAACAAACCTAGTTTCATGCATAAAATGATAGGATCAGTGCTGCTGGTTGCCATTGGAGTAAGTCTTTGTATTTGCAACAGATGAAAATATCATCTCAGTGCCTGCTGGTTGTGGAAAAATAAATCATATATTTGAAACTAGCAAGAAAGGAATAAAGAAAAAGAAAAGAACATCGCTACACTTCTGTACAAATTCTCAGTTTATGCACACCTCAGTTCCCACGTGCAGTTCTAGTTGCTCAAAAATGACACAGAGAAGCTGGCAAAGGTTCAGAGAAGGCCAACAAGTGCGATATAGAATAACTTCCCTAAAAAGACTGTTGAGTGAGCTAAGAGATGAGTTAGGAGGAAATATGAAAAAAAAAAAAAATTAAAAAAAATCTGATTTACAGACTCTGGTAGGGATTGTCTTCTCACTGTTTCTTAGAATACAAGAACTAGGCACCATCAGATAAAGAGGAAGAAAGCCAGGCTCAAGATGATCAAAAGATACTTCTTCACACTGTAGCTGGCAGATGTATGGAACTGTTTCACTGGGGAATTTTGGATACAGAAACTTTACAGGGGTGCAGAGTAGACTGGGCAAATATTTCAACAGGAGTTCCAGTAAATGCTACCAAATAGACCTAATGCATTAGACTCAGGAAATCCTCTGAGCTGAAAACATGTGAAGGCTGGGAGAGTATTAAGGGAAAGGTATCATACATGTTCTTAACCTGCCATCCACTTACAGGCACTGTAGGAAACTTAATGTTGTCTCCTAGAGAATACTGGGGCTAGATCTGAACTGTATGGCTGCACATGTTCACATATGTTGCTAATAAGGAGCCACAAGAGATAATTTAGATGGGGATAAAATTAGACTCACATTGCAGCTATCATCATAACAGTACAACAGATTTTTCTCTCTCAAGTCAAAAGAAAATGTTGACGTGCTTTAGAAAATGGTTTGCATACCTGACTAATAATAATTAGATAATAATAATAATGAGTAAGAATTGGTTGGAAACATTAGATAGTCCTGAAAGTTCTCATTGTTATATAGTTTCATGGCTCCACTTTGCTGAATGCATTGAATTATGAGGGGCTGAATTCATCTCACCCACCTGTAGCCCTCTGGGGTTTACAGGTTTATTCTGAGCCGCCACCTAGATTCTCTGGGTGAGAGATGGAAACTCCAGACTGTGAGTCATCCCATCCTAAAACAGATGTCAAAGAAATCATAAGAAATGGAAAATCTTCTTAAGTTAAGAAAAAAACAAACAAACAACAACAACAACAAAAAAAAACACACTATATTTCTACAGTCCTTCTCCAGCTATTGACAATTCTGAATTAAGATTTCAAAGTCAGGCAGGTATACATTGTAAATTCAGGTAATGAGAGTAAATGATGTGAAAGAAACAGTAAGCTAAAAGATTTTCTAGTTGTTTTCTAGTTGTTTTCTAAGTCTAGTTGTTTGGCCACTTGGCTTGAAAAGTGCTCTTTGTCTCTATATATGTATATCAAGCAACTAAATAACAGACACTGGAAAGCTATTCTTGGTATCTATATCTAACAATGGCTAGCAATTTAGCTTTCCTAAAAATGATCACAACCATTACAAAGATCTTAAAATCCAAACTGGATCTTCCATAAATTGAGATTACAGTGAGATATAGGTAAGTGAACAAACTATTTCTGCACATATCTAAGTCCCAGTGAACCTGACCTGAATAAGCAAGCAAAGTGCTTTGCTGACATGATGCTAAAGACTTCTGGAACATAACACAAGGTGAGAATGTAAACTCAGCATTCTCACTCATTTTATTGCTCACAAATAAGGTGTGATAACATTTATAGTGTACTGCATTTATCCTAGAATTGATGACACTCTACCTACATATTTTTAATTTTTTAATTTTACATAATGAGCACTCTTTCTGAGGGGTTATGATCTCTTTCTGAAGCTTCATCCCACTTTACAGCCTGGAACCCAATAGTTTAGCAAAGAAGACAGAATGCTTACAAATGCTGCTTACCGCTTCATTTATTTGTAAGCCTTAAGTATACCATTAATTTAAGAGTACATGATTTCTTTGGATACGTTACATTAGCAGAGAAAGTGAACAGATGCTTATGGTGAAAAGATAATTGCTCAGGTGTTTAAAGTTTTTTTAGAGAGGATTTTCTCCACTTACAACTTGTGACTATTAGTCTTTTTCCAAATTCACCGAATGTTTCACCATCACTTTAAAAAGCTTCAGTACAGCTGGCACTAAATCTCTGCAGTGTCATTGAATTTCTCACTGGTGAAGTTTGCAAGCATTTTCAAATTAGGAGTAGAGTATCATACCAATAACAGTCACAGCAGCAGCTATTAGTGGTAGTAATAAATACACCAGTACTATTTTACTGCAGCTATATGAGGAACTGAAACAGTGATATAGGAGGTTAAAAGTTTTTGTTTTCATTTTTACACAAATCACAATGATCTTTTGACCTCTGCAATTAGAATTCTTCATGTTGCTTTTTAAACACCAACTACTTTTGTTAGTTATGACATGAGTTTTTTAGTTATGACAAGCTGAATAACCTTCAAATGTATACAGAAGAGACGAAGTTGTTTTTATTTGGATGGGGGGTTTACGATATGGTTAGTGGTGTTCCTTGGCAAAAGGATATAGAAATTATATAATTGATACAGTTTTGTGTGCCTTGATATGAATGCCTGTTTTTTTTTTTCTGTATTTTTTTTTCCAGAAGCTATTCTCAAATGGAAAGATTTATCATAAGCACAGTTCCTGTTTCTATAGGTAGAATCCCATGAATGTGTTTGATTAGATGACTGTGGAAAGAACTTAAATATCTAGAGGGTGATTCAGACATCTAAACATAGACATTAATAAGACATTAGACGCCTTTCAGTATTCCACTTAGATCCCAGGTACAAATTTAGGATACACATATCTCACAAGACACCTACTGTCTGTGTGCAGATGCCTGCAAAAGCCTAGAATATTTTCTACTGTACTAATTGCTCAGATAACTACATGAGCTGTTTCTTAGCATTTGACAAAATATGAAGTGGTTTATAGATGAAGTAGTGACATGAAATACATATACTAAACACTTTGCTGAGCCAGTGAACAAGTATTATTTCACAAGTCACTGATGACTTGTTTTCAAATAGTCAACCTAAAAGTAAAGGCAACAACCAAAAAAGCAAATCTCTCAGAATAGCTTCTTGACTTGTCTGCAAGTCAATTAAGAGAAGTCTGTAGAAACTTTAAAATGGCTTTTTCTGAGGGGTAGGTAACGTATTTTTCTAATTACTTCAGACACAAAATGAAATTCAGTTCTTAGCCACAGAAGGGTTAATAGGCCAATAAAAGAGATGAGTCTAAAAATAGATTTTTGCATTTCAAACTCAAGTAACTATTTTTGAATTTGTGGATTTCTGGTTGATTAATAATCAATGCCTGCATAGATGTTATGAGGTAATAATAGAGAAATCTGAGATAAAAAAACAAATTGAGTTAAATAGGTGGAAGTAGTCATAAATAAAAAAATATACATAAATAAATAAGATCACTAATCCTATTTATGTAAGACGTAATTCTGAATATTTATAAAAAGAGCATTAAATAAATATTTTCCATGCTGACTGTTAAGATCGTAGGACATAGCTTTGCTGAGCAGACACATTCTGCTTTTAAAAAACACCTAAACCTGACACATGGACAATCCATGTGACTTTACATTTGTTCAGAAAAAAGAACTACACATGGCAGCTGGTTTCCCAGGCAACTCTGAATCTCTGGGAAAATATCCTAAAGAATGATTATTCTCAAAGTCTGTGTCAGAAGCAAACTATTGTTATGTAATGGTAAATTACAGAATACATTTCCATTTGAGCTGTTAGATAATTTCTGCAGTCTCTTCCCAAATGCTTCCCAGGCACCCCCAAACAAATGAGGTGTGAATGAATTCCTTATGTGTTTCACAGATTCTTCTGCCTTTTCCAAAAATTTTTACTAGGTTTTAAAATCAACTTGTCTATTTTTTTTTAGGATAGGATTGTCCCCTCCCATCCTTTTTCACCTTTGTATTTATGATTGGAAAAGACAGTTTTCTAGTTTTTTTCCTTCCTCATAAAACACATCTTGCAGAAAGTCTCTGATGGTGGTCACACTGAGTTAGTCATACTTCTGTTAGAGTCTGGTTTAGAACATCCTCTGAGAATATTTGTCTTACAGCTCCAAAAAGGAAAAATGAGAATAAACACTGATAAATATATATATATATTTTAAAAATCACTGAGAAATAGTCATCTCTGGTTAAGAACAGGGAGAAAGGTTCTCTGACAGATGAAAAAATGTCCTTTTTGAGTTTGCTTTTCTTTGTAAAAGTTTATTTGAAGGCTCTCCTCTTGCTGACAAACAGCAATGGCTAATTAAGCCAATTATTGTTGAAAACTTAAGGCAAGGGTAGAGATGTACATACACATGCACACATCCACACCCCCCCCACACACACTACACTTACTATGTAATTCATGTACAGTGAATCTGACTTGTCCCCAGAAGACCTGATCAGCAATCTCCCAATCTTCTCTGATCTGTCTGGTATATCTGGGAACCCTCCTTCTAGAGAAGAATTTAAGTGGAAATAGAGTCTGAGTTATTCATTCATTTAGAAGAAAAAGTGTCTGATCAAAACACTGTATAAATTGTTGCTGAATAGAAAGCATGTTTAAGTGGGGGAAAAAAAAAAAAAAAAAAAAAAGCATGTATCTCACTGCCAGGATGTCTGTACATATAGAGTAAGGAGAACTATTCTCCATCTTAGCAGTTCATAAACTGAATTTTTTTGTTCACAGGTGCATGTCCATTACTGAAAATTGTTCTTAATTTTGATATTGCTCCAATCAAAGGCACAGCAGTAAATAAAATAGTTAAAAATAATAACTTTGAATAGTTACAATTAACGCTGGAAAGCTAACAATGAGACAATAATTTCTCTCATGAGCCATTTGTAGAAACATTTATAAGAATTCACACATTTGAAAATTGAATCCAGACTGATTACTCCATAAAGATCATGTTTGCAAAGATTGAGTCATGGCTACTTGCACTCCCATATATCTGACCTGATAATACACTGAATCAATGTTTTCCTTTATATGGAAGAGTTTAAAATTTGCTATGTCAACAAAGATGTATCTGAATAGTAGGTACCTACATTTTTTCTTCAATAAAATGTATTTTTGAAGTACCTCTATAAATTATATATATATATATTTTGCCTTTTTTTTTTTTTTCCCCCATAAAATGTTCAGTTGTCATTAAAATGGCAATTCTTCCATCTAGGTTACTATCTGTTGTGAGCATAAAACTGTTTAAAGGCCCAGAAATTAAATATGGCAGAAGTAAATGGACCTAGATCTTCCCTGGCACTCATCTAACTGTGCAGAAGAATTATAATATAAAGGTAAAGTGGATTATTGTGTTACAGTCCCATATATTTCTCACCAGTTTTCTTCTGATGGTCGTAGCTGAGACTGAGATGAGACTCACATGGTTGATCCGTGTCAAGTCTAGTTCGCTCAGCTTAATCTAGATTTTCTATGAAGATTGTTTTGGATAAACTGGTTTAGTTTGCACTGTAGAAAATGTGAATTACTCTCATAATGCACAGTGTAGGTTTATTTCTTGGGAATAGTACCTCCAAAAGAGGGACTGAAGCAAAGAGGTGAATGATGCTTAATATCTCAGACTGACACTGATCTTTATACTGCAGTTGTCTGATGATGCTATTTCATTCCTCTTACTCATGACCAGTGAGTTCAAGACGCAGAGATTATGTCTCGATCCACACCAAAGAAACAAGGTTGCAGTATTCACTGAGGAGATGTGTCAAGACTAAATTACATCCCTTGGAAGGTCAGGGGAAAACGTTGCCCCATTGAGTTCCTGCAAGCTGCGAAAGACAAAGGGGTCATCCTTGAAATCCCTTCCCTTCCCTTCCCTTCCCTTCCCTTCCCTTCCCTTCCCTTCCCTTCCCTTCCCTTCCCTTCCCTTCCCTTCCCTTCCCTTCCCTTCCCTTCCCTTCCCTTCCCTTCCCTTCCCTTCCCTTCCCTTCCCTTCCCTTCCCTTCCCTTCCCTTCCCTTCCCTTCCCTTCCCTTCCCTTCCCTTCCCTTCCCTTCCCTTCCCTTCCCTTCCCTTCCCTTCCCTTCCCTTCCCTTCCCTTCCCTTCCCTTCCCTTCCCTTCCCTTCCCTTCCCTTCCCTTCCCTTCCCTTCCCTTCCCTTCCCTTCCCTTCCCTTCCCCCTTCCCTTCCCTTCCCTTCCCTTCCCTTCCCTTCCCTTCCCTTCCCTTCCCTTCCCTTCCCTTCCCTTCCCTTCCCTTCCCTTCCCTTCCCTCCCCCCTACTATCTTTAAAGTTTTTACTTTTAATGGAAAAAAAAAAGAAAAGAAAAAAAAAAGAGTGAGAGAATAAAGCACAAATGTTCTCAGGAATAAGAAGAAATTATTCAGTTTTTTTTAAAGAAAAAAAAAAAAAGAAAGAAAAAGTATTATGCAGCATCCCATTTCCTAATAGATCTTCCTTACATTTCCCAAGGAGAACTGGATTTGTATTTTGTATTTGATCTCTTATGGAGAATAGCAGTAAATTTATTTTCATTTATAAAGAGATTTTTTCAAGTCCTTATTCATATTCATTGATCTAATTTTCAAGACAGTTGACTTTTTTTTTTTTTTCATTTACCATGAAGTAAAATTTGTCTTTAATTTACCATTAACATTTTTGTTCAAGTCCTTTCACTTCTCTTCATTTTTACAAGGAGACACAGATGCAGGCTGGGAAGAGGCACACTGGTGATTACAAACAGCCTTGCCATGTTATCTCAGCTGTAAAATACATCAGTTCTGTTTTAATAACTAGTGAGGTTCTCCTTTGATCAGAGGAATATTTGAAAATCTTTCAACTTTAATCTTTACCTATTTCCTTTTAATTTCGAGTATAAAATAATCTATAGACAGAATAAGCTCAGAATAATAGGAAGATGAAGAAGGTCACTTGTTTCTTAAATATAATGACTAGATTGCAGAGTCAAACATCAAACAAATCATTGTATGGTTGTATGACATGTTTGGTTGCAGCATTTATCATCATCTGTTGTCACAAGTCTTCTCTGCTCAGGCAATGAATGTTGCTAATGCTGATCTATTGAAACCATCTAACTAGAAAGTTTTAAAACACTATGATTTATTTATTTATTTAATAGATTTTGATATCCCTGTTTCCCTCCTTTGAGGAAGACAAAGAAGCAGGTCATCATACAGATGACTCATTTGTTGAAATAACTAGGAAATAGATAAGAATAAGCTCCTTCCTAACTTTTTCAAGAAAGGGTAATCCAGTACGTTTCTCCATGCTCGGAGATAATTCCAGTCTTTTAGACAACCCTCATGATGGTAGAAGTTGAAAAGGTTGATAAAGATGCTGATATAACAGAGCTCAGTTAAACAAACATACTATAGTACAATATCAGTTTTATGAAAGGTACCATGCTGTGTCCCTTTAAATCTAAGGTAGATTTAAAACTACCTTATGCTTTTCTCCTCACCAAAATATCTGTGTGCATATCAATGATTTCTGAACAGATCAGCAGATCAGTCTGTCTGCTTAAATCAGGTGTGGATTTTCAATAGACTCCCAATCATGTAGAAGTTCTCCAAACCAAACCAAAATACAAACAGATGTAGCATGAAAAAAATGAATATTCTCCCACTAGGAGATTGGTGAGACATTCAATTTTGTTTTCATAAAAAATAATATATTTAAAAAATTACTATTTTTTTCCATATGGAAAGAATCTGGCTCAACATGTCAATATAGTTGTCACTGGACAAGTTAGTTGAATACTTTTGTTTGTTTGTTTTTGAAAGAAAAATATTCTCAATCAATTTTAAAATTTAAACATGAATACTGCAATAAGTAGTCAAACCATCTGCATGTATCGGAAGCTCATTTCAAAATCTTCTGATAAAAATGTCATTCCATATTCAGACTTTGATATTGCTGATTTTTCTGACTATACATCTTTGCAGTTGAGGATACTTCTTCCAAAACCAAAACATCACCAAAGGAATTTTTTGTCTTTTGCTGTTTAATTACATTGAAATTAATACAGAGAAACTGGATATTGCATGAATGATAATAGCAATCAGAGTAGGATGCTATTAGGAAGTTTCTCAGTGCTATTTATCCTGCTTCAAGCCATCTGGAGGCATCTGAATGTGCCATTGGAATAATTAAGAAATATCAAGAACAAAATGGCTTTAAATGAATTTTAATGACAAAACTAATTAGGGGACCTTTCCCATAACACACAATAGTCACTGTATGTTACTAATGTGTCACAAGTGAGATCACTTTTGAAGGCTAAATGGTGTATTTTGAAAATTCATCTCTCAGCAGTGTCTTTCTGGATTTTTTAAAATTATTTTTGATTCTAAAAAGTATTGCCTGTGATTAGTGTGCCTGAAATGAATGTTATATTTGTTTTGACAGTAGCTGTTCAATATTTTTAAAACAAAAAAGTTAAACCTCATTCTCTTCCAGTGGTGGCGGTGAGGGTATAGTCTAAGTATTTCCTTTATTTAATTTTGGAATTTAGTAAGGTTGTGAAGTCATACATCTTTTAAATTGAACCATTTCAGCATTTCTATCATGCATTCCTTTACATGCAGCCAATGACACCAGTGTTATGGATAGTTTTAAACCAGTCCTGGTTCCAGTTAACAGAGGAAAATATTTTCAAAAGATGCAGTATTCTTACACTAGTGCAAGCAGTAAACAAGAATGTTGATATTTTCTCCAGAAGGACGTTGATATGCATAAAGAAAGCTGAGTGGTTGACTTTCATTGCTTGAGATCATATATATAAGTCTATGATGTGACTTTCATTTTTTTTTTGAGCTTAACCTCAAACCTTTTTGAGCTTAACCATGCTTAGATAAAATAATAATAATATTAATAAATTATGTATGTTTCTTTCTTCTTATGCTTATTCTTTACATGAAGAAAAAAAACACTATTGCAGAGGTAGCATGCAGTTAGTTTTCCTAACTGTATTAGTTAGCTTTAGTTAGTTTTGCTTTATAATTTCATAGTTAAATTAACAATCATTTTATCTTTCTTGGATACAGGCTCAAAGATAGCAGCTCTTTCTGCAGAGCTTTATGCCAACTGTCTGATTGCTACAGCCTTAATTCTGATTTACTTGTTACATGACCATAGTCCAGAGGATGACTCTCTCAGACTATATGAAATTTTATTTTTAGGGATTATTAAAGGACTCTACTCTTGATAGGAAGTTTGTTGTGTGACTAGAGAAGCTGGCATAGCCAGAGCAACAACAGAGTTATGGCTGCACTAATTGACTTTGCCTCAGCTTAAACGATGTCACTGGAAACAGAACTAAAAACTTAATAAAAGGCAGAGGTATCATGCTTAATGAAGACTATCTGACACATTTGTGTTTATTATGTTTATAATTATTTTTATTTACATATTGAAAGAAGAAACCAAGCAGGACCTAGACCTATTGCCACCTTGTATATCTGTTTCTATATGAAAAGCTGATAACATTGCAACATCACTGTAAAGCAGCAGAGAACTGAAGAGATACAAACTACTTAAGCAAAAAAATTTAAAATACTATGCTTTTAGGTAGTTACCTCAGAACATGGTTGTTTTGTTTTGTTTTGTTTTGTTTTGTTTCCTAATAATCATATACATGCCCTATTTACTAAGAATATATGTAACCTGAGTTCATCAATATCAATCTGATATTGCATTCAGGTGATTTACATAACTAAAATGGAAATAGAATGATGTACATCAGCAGTTTACTGAACACTTGAAAAGCTATCTTATGAAGTTGTTCATAACTAATAACTTTTTATAACCAGTGTTACAAGGATTTTACACAGAATACATATACTCATTAACATTACTATAACTTGAAATTTTGCTGTGGTTTGAAAGCCATGTTTAAGATCCATATTTAAGATCAACTTAGAGGTCTTTTCAAATCTAATAATGAACTGCTTATTAAAATAGTTTTGGACAATTTCTTACACATTAGTAATATATTTAGAAATACATGATGGATGTGAAATCACTTTACAATTATTCATTTACTGTCAAATTCAGTTTGTGTTAAAGTTCATTGATAATTTGCATTTCATGAAAACATATTTGTTCATTAGTAAATTTATGTTTGCTTTATACACGATTAAACCTTATAACGATTTATTTATTTTAATGTGATCCTTCATTTTTTCATCTCAGATCCATCTACTAAACATTGCTTCTCCTTTTAAGTAGCTAGACAAATATAGTATATATATCTATAGAAAGCACAGTATATATCTAATGTCTATCCCCAAGGACAGCCGAAATACGAAAAATGTCTGCCAAGAAGGTTTTTATAGTCCTGAAAGAAAGAATGAGAACCATTTTATTTACAATGGAAACTGAAAATGATATATTTTTTTTTTTATTTTCATATATCAGACTAGTGGGGCATATAATTTGTAATACAGTTCTGTAATCTATTGCATTTAACATTTTGAAGTTTGTCTTCTTGTGTGCTCCTCTGAGAATGCCAAAATAAAACAAATAAATAAAACACCACCAACCCACCATAATTTTTTATTCAAATGTCATTGTAATCTCTCTAATATTATCTACCACAGTTGTGTAGTAAATTAAACATTCAAAGTTAAGCTATTTTATACAACCACCTCCTCTTCTTAGAGTACAATATTAAGAAGAACAGAAAAATGTTACCGTAACAAGTCCTTAAATGAAATACAGTGCCCTCTGCTATCACTGAAATTCAGAAAAGGTGAATCCAAATTTGATTAGATTCTGACTATGGCAGTGATATGACAAATGGAAAAAACTATTCTGCAAGAAGAATTTAAAGTTACCAGTGTGGTGGCAATAAATGTACTGCTGAATTTTCCAAGTTGGTTGAAATTCCAGGGGTCAGCCCATAGAGAATGTCTTAACATTTACCAGTTTATGCTCAAATCCAGGTTTGTCTAATAGGGCTGCACTAAAGCACGGAATTATTAACTCTGATATAGTGCTGTGCAGACAGAGAGACACAGCCTCCAGAACTGATCTGGCTGGTGTCCATGTGGCTCTCTGGAGATGTTGCTACCCACATATTCAGTTTCAGGCTTTATTATAAACGCAGCACACACTGGTGTACATATGCCCTGAAATAAAAGTTGGATTTATTTTGGGTAACACAATTAAAGCTGTCATTTATTCTAAAAAGATCGGGAAGGCAAATGCTACAATGACACCATTTAAGATGAAAGAGAACTTCTATAACAAAAAATGGGTATTAAACTGTCTATAGATTATTTTATACTCGAAATTAAAAGGAAATAGGTAAAGATTAAAGTTGAAAGATTTTCAAATATTCCTCTGATCAAAGGAGAACCTCACTAGTTATTAAAACAGAACTGATGTATTTTACACCTGAGATGACATGGCAAGGCTGTTTGTAATCACCAGTGTGCCTCTTCCCAGCCTGCATCTGTGTCTCCTTGTAAAAATGAAGAGAAGTGAAAGGACTTGAACAAAAATGTTAATGGTAAATTAAAGACAAATTTTACTTCATGGTAAATGAAAAAAAAAAAAAGTCAACTGTCTTGAAAATTAGATCAATGAATATGAATAAGGAATTGAAAAAATCTCTTTATAAATGAAAATAAATTTACTGCTATTCTCCATAAGAGATCAAATACAAAATACAAATCCAGTTCTCCTTGGGAAATGTAAGAAAGATCTATTAGGAAATGGGATGCTGCATAATACTTTTTCTTTCTTTTTTTTTTTTCTTTAAAAAAAAACGAATAATTTCTTCTTATTCCTGAGAACATTTGTGCTTTATTCTCTCACTCTTTTTTTTTTCCTTTTCTTTTTTTTTCCATTAAAAGTAAAAACTTTAAAGATAGTAGGGGGGAGGGAAGGGAAGGGAAGGGAAGGGAAGGGAAGGGAAGGGAAGGGAAGGGAAGGGAAGGGAAGGGAAGGGAAGGGAAGGGAAGGGAAGGGAAGGGAAGGGAAGGGAAGGGAAGGGAAGGGAAGGGAAGGGAAGGGAAGGGAAGGGAAGGGAAGGGAAGGGAAGGGAAGGGAAGGGAAGGGAAGGGGGAAGGGAAGGGAAGGGAAGGGAAGGGAAGGGAAGGGAAGGGAAGGGAAGGGAAGGGAAGGGAAGGGAAGGGAAGGGAAGGGAAGGGGGAAGGGAAGGGAAGGGAAGGGAAGGGAAGGGAAGGGAAGGGAAGGGAAGGGAAGGGAAGGGAAGGGAAGGGAAGGGGGAAGGGAAGGGGAAGGGAAGGGAAGGGAAGGGAAGGGAAGGGAAGGGAAGGGAAGGGAAGGGAAGGGAAGGGAAGGGAAGGGAAGGGAAGGGAAGGGAAGGGAAGGGAAGGGAAGAAGGGAAGGGAAGGGAAGGGAAGGGGAAAATTATGGTTCTGAATTGTTCTCTTTTTTATGAAACTGCAATTTGTTTGCAGTCTATGAGGCCAGAGACGCGTTTTCAGAATTTCAAATTTATAGTAACATCTGTTTCAGCTTAGAGAAAAGAAGAGAAAAATTAATCAATAGTGGAAGACACAGAATATAGTGCATATACTGTTAAGACCTATCTCATTGCCTACATATTAGAGGTCAATCCGACTCTCTAAAACCAAAGCAGAATCATGCTGTGTTCTTCTGCAGTGGGTCAGGAAACCCCAGAGGAATCTGCAGGCAAAGAGCTTTCTTTTCTCTATTCTCTGCTTCAGAAAATTCAGCAATTCATCTGAGACCTGCCAGATAGATAGGGAGAGAGGGATTAAGTCAAAGCATGAACCAGTGGTAGGCCATATTCCCCTAAGTTTTAGATAGTGACTTTTCATAGATAGCTTTAGAATAAAATGACTGGATACTTCAAAGTGTTTTTTGTTTTTATTAGTTGACCTACAGGCTTCAGGATGCGATGTCTTTGCTACTGTACAAAGCATGGAATTTATACAGAATCCTAAATCTCTAATACACGTTTACTTATTCCACTAACTGAACTGGATAATTTTTTATTTAACAAAGAATATTGAAATTCTTATTTTCAGCAAGAGCTACTGAGACACAAACATTTCCTCAGGATTAATGGTGAGTTAGAAGAAGGACATGAATTCTGGAGCACTTTATGTCTTACAAGATATTGATGTCAGCAAAGCAACACTGACAAATTTGTTCCGTTTAAGTATAATTTAACTTTCTGCTAGCCTTTCTGCTGCCATATATAGTCACAATAAACAGAAGATTTACTGGGACAGTGGGGGGATAAAAAATGGCCCTTCACCTCTCTGAAACAGAACATTACACCTGGGATAGAAGGTCAGCAGGGTAACAGGCACTTAAACCAAACACACTGCAACCCATTCAACCTTTTCAAAACTTAGCATCTTTTCTCAGAGAGCCACTGTCAGCCTCCTGACTTCCAAATATATCAAGTCTGTTGCAAAGCAGAAGAGGTAGAATGAGCTGAAAAGTCTGGAAATTTGTAAAAGGGTTAGATTACAATTTCTTAGAATAAATGAAAAAGTGCATAGAAAAATATAAAACATTTGGGCTTTTTTTTTTCTTCTTCTTCTTTTTATTCTCTTCTTTTTAACTAAAAATGTTGCCTGAATCTAATTTTTTTCATGAAGGATTCTGGTTTAGGTGATAAGGCAACCTACTAAAAGAGAATTAATGAGGCTTAGTTAACCAACGAAACCACGCCAATCATTCTCCAGTTTCTAAAATATTCAGTGTAAACAAGAACTATGTAAAAGGACACCTAATTGCCAAAGACAATTCTGACAGTCAGTTGCTAATGTAACTATGCAGCTCAAGGTCTGTTAACCAGTTTGTCCAATGAAAATATATCATGCCAGTAAAGGAAAACAGAAAGGACAGGGACCTTTGTTTTTTTATGTCCCAGGAGTTATTTTAAACTTGTAAATACTAAGGATTTCAAAAGCTCCACTTACACAGTCTTGGTATGGAGAGGATCACAAACAAAACAACAGTAAGCTCAGGGTTATTTTTAAGGCAGCTTTTGGAAACCATTACTTTGTGTTTGCAGCTCTGACATGTGTTTCCATGGAAGCGGGACTAGACATGGACACAGCCACTAGCAGATGAGGCAATTTCAGCTGCCAGTTTCTGGTTCTCGGCTGTTTCCATGACAACTAGTGCTGGAGCTCTGCAAAGGAGGCGAGGTATTTAAAACACTACAGTACTCTTAATAAATATCTGCTTGCTATGCATACATACTGTGCTGACCCCCATCTCCAATCACAAAAAAAAAAAAAAAAAAAAAAAAAAGCTGCTGAAAGTAACAGTGAAAATCCATCTTGGTATCAGCTGCTACTAACTCCCAGGGCAGGTTTCAAGGAGCAAGAATGAATTGTTTCTAAAAGCTGGTTTCATGCAAACATCTGAGAGGGGGAGGGAGGCTTGCACTCTTCCTCCAAAATTAAGATGGGGATAGACAAAAATACTGTGCTAAATTTATGTTATTGTTTCTCAGGGAAAACATAATATTTTATCTATATTTGGTGTCATTTTTTATTTAAAAATGTTCCAAAATCTACTTGAAAGTATGTCAGCATAGCATACAAGTCTGTCACTGATGGCAGACAGGATACTGAATGCCTAAAGAAGACAACACTCTGGACTCACAGAAATATTGGGACAGCCTCTGCCATTTTCCTGGGGTAAATCTCTCCTACTTTTTGACAATCTGTATATATATTTGGGGCTGTGAATAGATAGGGGTAAGTAAGGCCCATCTTCCTCCATCTTCAGGCTTTGGAAGAAGGGTACAGAGGCACCACTTCCCACAGCAGCAGGTACATGGAAGCTATAGACCAGTAATCAGCTCATTCTGATCCAGCCTGCATTATGAGTCTGTTCCCCTTCCTTATACAAAGCACTCGAGCTAGACAAAATCCAAAAAGGAGGGGGGGAAAGACAAATGTGTTTATCTCATTAAGAGGGGAAGCTTTAATAGGACACCCTCTGGGAATAAGGGGAGGTGGATTTGTGTGCTATATGAAAGCATTAATACATGCTGTGCAGAGGTTGAGCTGTCCTGTCTCAGAAAACTGAAACCCCGAAGGATATATACCATGGTGCGACTTGCTGGAAAGGGAAAAAGAAGGACTGACATGTAGAATAATTGTCACCAAGCATACAATAGTGTAGAAACAACCTGATCTCTGATATATACTGCATAGAGAAAATACTAGAGGTTGGTATTTCCTCCCAAAGAGGAAGCAGAGAATAAGTACACAACTAGAATAAAAAGTCTAAAACAAATATTAAAATCAGATAATCAAAAACAGCATAAAAGTTATTACTAGAGTTCAAAGCAAAACAGTTTTTATGCTTCTCTGCCTTCCAGAAGTATCCAATTATCATAATGCTAGGATGGCACAGGCTAATGGAATTAAAAGGAGTTTGTCTGTGGTCCCTCACATTGAGAAAATTCATTTTCAAACTTCTATTATATCAATCAAACAGAAAAAGAAAAACTGAAATTAGGAATGGACTCCCTTTATTTCCCTTTGAAAATTACTGTAGATGCAGTTGTAACTGTCCTGCCTGAATTGCCAAGGATGAAATTGGCAAGCTCACAAAGAGGCAATTGTTGCACTTACCACAGAAGATCAAGACTTCAGTAGTGGTAAGAAAACCCACCAAGAATTCACACCAATTCAGAAACTTCAAAGCATTGAAAACATTATCAGTGTTAGGAATGCATTACTTGATTTGACCATGAAATAACAATTCACTGATCCTGTTTGCACAGATATATATAAATGAGCATCCTGTCCCTCGCCTGTCTCAGCCACATCTTTTAGTACCCATCATTCAGTTTGCATCCCCATGGAGAGTAAGTGACATAGTTTGAAATATTCCAACATTAACTGAATGAGGATACAGAAAATATATATATATATACTTTTTTGTGATATTTTTAATTTAAGAGAAATAATTTTTAAGATCATGATATCAAGCTGCAACAGCTTTACATTATAGGGAGATAATTTTATTGATATTTTAAAAAGAATGATGCAAGGTGGAAAATTCATATCAAAGCACTACTTTTTTAGAGAATGAAAAGAATCACAGGGTAAGACCCAGACACTAAAGTACAAGACTGCAGAGAAGCCAGAATTACATTGCACCCTATCAGAAAGAGGCTTAGAAAGTGCACTAATGCAAAAGGATCTTTCCATTTGCCTGCAGAACATATGCAGAAGGGCAACAAGTCCACATAGTAAAGTGCCCACAGTCTTGGGACAGCACTCCTGAGCTCTCCTTCAGGCAAAAGCAGACTGAAAACAAGCATTGGAACACACTGTGAAAAAGCCATTGCTGAGTACACCAAGCAATGCCAGCGCATGTTATTGAGAAAGAGGTGGTATGGGTTGAAGATAAGATTACTAAGGAATGTCGTTAGTGGTTAGAAGTGTAAAGCATCCCTTCACTATAGCACAGATGGATCTGTGGAACAGGAGGTGCAGTCTATCATCATGAACAGCCTTACATCTTTGATGGAAGGCTCCAGGAAATTCAACCAGAAGTAAAACAGTTCTTGTTCCGGTGTTCTCCAGATCTCAAAACATCACTTTCAAGAAAATGTTTCCCATATACTATACCAGAGATAAACTGTGCATGCAGATTAGCTAAATTTTTTTAATGGGGTCAGACCACTCTCTGAGAAGTCTTAAGTGCTGGCATGTGTCACATCTGCCGATAGAGGCATGACTGTGAAGAGTGCATGGGGAAAAGTGAAGCTTGCAGGTACTGTAATAATCAGTATGTGCATTGAGCCAGACAGAGGGGAGACTACCCAAATTTGAAAGTTCCATACTTGACTCATGGACAATGTTAGAGGAGAAAATCTACTTTTCCAAGTAAATCAAGTCCTACTCACAGTAGGTTATTTATCCAACTTATGAAAGATACACTATGGGAGACAGATTAAAAACAGGCAAAGGAATTTCAGCAAGAATTTCTCTCTGCAAAAACTGGAGAGAAAGGTGGTAATAGGAATTATGAACAGCAATGGCACAGACAAATGAAACATGAAGGTGTTCTTCTAGCCATGTTGGATCCCATTAGTATATTCTTTTATGTGCTACATAGCAAGAAACACTTGTGCTGATGGGCAGGAAAACTATTCCTCTTTTCACCGTAACTCCTTTTCAGCCAATCAGAGAAATAGTATAGAAGCAATTCAGAGCAATCAGGCTGGCAATACTACAATAGATCTGTGGCTAATTAATAAAATAACTAAATGAGAAAATTTCAAAAGAAAACATCTGGCCATAGGTCATATGAGATAACTACAGGTGACTGTGAGTGGCAAAAATGGGTAGAAATTCTGGACAGATACAATATTACTTGCATGTGAAGTTTACATGCATGCAAATTTTTTTTTCATCAATATATGATTAAGAAAGGTAGAAGACAGATCAAAAAAACAGCCAATTCTTTAAATAAATGAATAAATAAATAAAATGAGTGAAGTGTAAAGAAGAGGGATGAAAACCATGTGAAATATACAGCCACACTTGGAAATATCAGTTATTCACTGTTTAGAGATAAATCAAAATCATTTCAGTTTCCTTCTGAGTGCAAGGTCAATACAGCTTGGACAATTAAAAAGCAGCATCAGTAATAAATATGGTCCATTTTCCACTGTTTTTTATTGCTGTGAATAAGCAGAATGTGGTCCTTTTGACTCATACGTTGTAAGCAAGCAGTGTTTTGGGCATCAAAGAATAACATTTTTTAACAAAACTACTATCTGCCAGAGCACTGCGTAAATTTGAATATTTTGTCTATTAATCTTTTAAATACTAGTTTAAATTTTTTTTTTTTGGGGGGTGGGGGTGGTTCTTCACTGACTCATAAGAGGAACAGTGTGTTAAAAACATAGTCTTCTTCAAGAAAAATGAGAGAAGGACTTTTTAGAGTTTTCTCCTTGCTGTCCTGATATGAACGAAAATTAGTATGTTTTCCTCATAAAATAAATAAATAAATAAATAAAATAAATAATAATAATAATAAATCTTCTTATCAAGTTGGATTTGTGGAATTTCACAATTCCGCTGTGAAAATCAACAAATCAATGTAGTGAAAGAAACTCTCTCATTTCTGTGGTTCTTTTTCTGGACCCAGCAACCAAGTTGCCAGAAAAGATACATTTGCTTCATCTTTATTTCTAAGTAAAGTCTTGTATGAGATTTTCAGTTTGTCAGTTGTGGTGGTAGTATCATGCTGAAAGAATTACCGAATGTTAGTTATCCAGAAAGCTTTAGGCCACCAGCCTACATTGTGATAGCTATAGAAATAAGAGCTGACTCATGTAGCCATGTCTTCTTGCAAGATCACAAAGTCCTGACACTTATTCTGTTTGTCTGTAAGCACTAGGCAATAGAAATAGGTTCCTTTGTCCTCTCCAGGAGAAACAGTGCATTTGAAAATTAGTCTTTTTATTTATTTATTTATTTTTATTTTTTTATTTATTTTATTTATTTACTTATTTATTTATTTTTCTTAAACAAAAGAAATACCATAAACTGATAATCCTGAACAAGAAAGTAAGACATATTCCCCCAAAAAAGTTTCTATACTATGGAAGAGATGTGTATGTTTCCCCACACCAAATTGTTCTTCTATTTACGGTAGTTTCAAGTTTTAAGCAGATTGAGGACCCTTAATTATGCCCGGCTGATTTCTTCAGTAAGTTTAGACTTTTGAATGCAAATGATTTCCATGATTTCCAAGACAATTATTTTTTATAAATTATTTTCAATTATAGGATTATCTAGAAATCCAGAAATGAAAGTAAAGATGAAAGTAATTAGATTTGCAATATTTAGTTATAGAAACTCACAGCAAAATTCTTCATTTATTATTGCCAAGCTATGCAACATTCATTGATATCATTTTATTTTATGGAAATGTGTAACCTATTTTGAATAACTGTTTCAAATATATAGAATGGATATACTTTGTATATGGAATGTTATATTAAGTCAATAAAATTAGGACACAAACCTAATCACACAAAAAAGCAACATCCATAGTGGGATCGAGTGCACCCTCAGCAAGTTTGTGGATGACACCAAACTGAGTGGTGCAGTCGATGCACAGGAGGGAAGGGATGCCATCCAGAAGGACATTGAAAGGATTGAGATGTAGGCCCATGTGAACCTCATGGAATTCAACAAGGCCAAGTGCAAGGTCCTGCATCTGGGTCAGGACAATCCCAAGCACAAATTTGGCTGGGTGATGAGTGGGTAGAGAGCAGCCCTGTGGAGGAGGACTTAGGGGTACTGGTGCATGAAAACCTTGATATGAGATGGCAATGTGCACTTGCAACCCAGAAAGCAAACTGTATCCTGGGCTGCCTCAAAAGAAATGTGGCCAACAGGTTGAGGGAGGTGATTCTCTGCACCCACTCTGCTCTCATGAGACCCCACCTGGAGTGCTATGTTCAGCTCTGGGGCCTCCAACACAGGAAGGATGTGGACTTGTTAGTGCAGGTCCAGAGGTGGGCCACAAAGATGATTAGAGGGCTGGAGCACCTCTCCTACAAAGACAGGCTGAGAGAGTTGGGGTTGTTCAGCCTGGAGAAGAGAAGGCTCTGGGGAGACTTTCCAGTACTTAAAGGGGGAGCCTACAAGAAATATGGGAAGAGAACCTTTATCAGAGAAAGTAGTAACAGGACAAGCGTTAAAAATTTAAACTAAAAGCAGGTATATTTAGATTAGATATAAGGAAGAAATTATTTACTATGAAGATGGTGAGGCATTGGAACAGGTTGCCCACAGAAGCTGTGGATGCCTCTCCCTGGAGGAGTTCAAGGCCAGGATGGATGGGGCTTTGGGCAACCTGATTTAGTGAAAAGTGTCTCTGCTCATGGCAGGGGGGTTGGAACTAGATGTCTTTAAGGTCCTTATGACCATTTCTTTATGATCATTTCTGGGGAACTAAGTTTCACAAAAATAAAACTTTTACTTTTATTTTTATTTTTATTTTTTTTTTCCATCTTCCCCTCTTTCCTGATGTCGTTTCTTCCTGTTGGCTTCCAGTGCATCCTTCCTGGGCATACCATGTTCTAGAGAGCTCAGGAAAAGCTGCAACATTAAACTCCAGCCACACAGATGGAGAAAATTAAAATCCCTTCCACATCCAGACTAGCAGCTTGGTCAGCACCAGCAACGAAAAACAACAGCAGTATCATGAAAGCTGGCAATGGTGGGTAAATGCTGTTTTTGAATTTCTCTGAGAATTTTTGAGTCCAGTCAGCCAATCTGAGACCTTACTTGGATAGCACAAGCAAAAGGAGGATTAGTCATGGATGCTTCATTGCAAATCAAAGTTCACAGAATTCATTTTGCACTGTGAATTTTAATGTCAGTATTTTACCTGCAGAGTAATTCTGAGAGGCACTGCAGCCTTAGAATCATAGAAAATCCTGGGTTGGAAAGGACCTGCAAGGATCATCAAGTTCAACTCCTGGCTCCACACAGGACGACACATAATTCAGACCATATTTCTGAGAGCATTGTCCAAAGGCTTTTTGAAGTCTATCAGGCTCTGTGCTGTGACCACCACCATGGGGAGCCTGTTCCAGTGCCCGACCACCCTCTAGTTGAAGAACCTTTTCTTAACATCCAACTTGAACCTCCTCTGTCACAGCTCCATATCATTCCCTTGGGTCTTGTCACTGTTACCAGCAAGAAGAGATCAGCGCCTGCCCCTCTGCTGGCCCCCGTGATAAGGAGGTATCATGCCATGAGGTCTCCCCTCAGTGTGCTCCTCTCTACACTGAACAAAACCCAGCAATCTCAGCTACTCCTCATATGTCTTGCCCTCTAGGTTCTTCACCATGTTTGCTGCCCTCCTTTGGACACTTTCTAGTACTTTTATGTCCTTTTTATACTGCAACACCCCAAACTGAACATAGTGCTCAAGGTGAGTCCTCACCAACACAAGAGCAGAACAGGACAATCCTGTGCTTGATGCGCCAGGGTACAGTTGGTCTTCCTAGCTGCCTGAGCATACTGATGGCTCATATTTTATTAGCCTTCTAAAATTTTGAGCAAGAAATAAACTATCCCATATGTGAATATTCTGAAATACAAGCTTTGTGAAATGGTACAGATACCACCTACTTACAACCTATCAAGTTTCTTAGTAATGAAAGAAGAGCCCACCCACCAAACTCAAAGAAATTCTTCCATTTGATTTCACTTTGCATCAAGCCTGTAGTAAGTCTGTGGTACCATTCAATATAATAATCAAAACAAAGGTAATAAAAAAGATATTTCTGGCATCATATTTATTGTAGCTTTGTGGAGAGGTCAACTTGTGATAGTACCAAAAAAAAAAAAAAAACCACAAAAAAAAACACTTATCTTTACAGTGAATTTATTCCCCCTCCCTGTGGACATAAGCAGGGAATGTTTTAGAAATTTCTTGGTCTTGGAGAGGGACTCAGACAGATCACAGCTTCCAGTTCCTGTCATTATAAGTATCTACAGATTATAATATGCTTTATGAAGATGTAGGTTTCATCTAAAAATGAGTTGGTGATTTTATTCCACCAAATCATACTTAATTAACCTTCCCCGCTTTGATGACCTCCTTCTGATTTCCAACCTATACATATTAAGGGAATTTACATCCATTTCATCCTATACTATTATTTTTATCTAAAAAATATTCTCTCTCCGTGGTGCCTATCTTCCTGCTGTAGCCAGTAAACACTTGAAAGAGAATCAGTGTATTTTAGCATAGTCAATTTAATCTCCATAAAAATGAATATCATATATAATCAGACAAAATATTAGGAAGTCTTGAGTGATTTTAAATCACTCTATCCTGGAAAGCTCTAAGTACTGGTAACTATTATGGAAAGTATCAGAATAAAAGCAAGTCTATACCCCTGCACAATCAAACTCTCTGAGAGTACAAAACATCAAACTGAACTACAATGTGACATCCAGGAGAGAGCCACACAGTAATGCTTCCAAGTCCATAAATTGTTTGCAGATGATATTCTCGGTAACGCTATATTCTCATTTGTATAAATAATAGATTACACCTCCACAGAGAACACATATTTTCTTGAAAAATGCTTTTTAAGTTAAGTCAGAGATTATGTGTTTTTGCTGGACATTTCCAGATCACCACAGAACATTTTTCCAAATAAAAAGGTGGTTTTTTTTTTTTGTTTTTTTGTTTTTGTTTTTTAAAGCTTCATTTTATGCATTCAGGCCTAGATTCATAGATGTTTCTTTATCACATAAGTTGTTAAAGACAAGTTATGCACAGTATCTCAGGAAATACTGCTGTAGTCTCATGATTGCATACTCATGGTTGCCAGCTCATACCTCGTATAGGAACTGCATTGCACATGCTGTAACTCTCATCCAGGAAGTGCTGGTACCTAGTGTTTATTACTTACCCACATCCTTTCAGTTTTGGCTACACTCAATTATTCTCTGTGATGATGGATGTTACTGGCCTGTTGCAGTATTTCTCCTTTACTATTTTTTTTCCATGCAGTGTAAGTAGCTAAGGAATTATCATTAAAATGCAGAGTACTACCTTCATTAAAAGTCCCTGGGTAAAAATCATTATAGGAAATTTCTACTGAAAATTATTCTTATGAGAATCCAAAGATACCTCCCTATTTTCCTTTTTAAGTTTATAAACTGAAGAAGTACTGATCCTCTGTTTTGAATTCTGTTTTGTTTTCCAGGGAGATTTTTCTAAGGAATTGTTTTGTCTTTCCTCATAAATTGATTACCATTATATATATTAAAAAAAAAAAATCATTCTGCAGTGTGGAGCATACACAGCACTGAGTTAGAATACATCACGTTTCTTCATGTACGCTCAAAATACACAGCAGAGAAACTCAGATAAGAGGGTTCACTTGTTTTAGAAATGCTATGTGCCTTTTACTATGCATGCTCGATGTTTCAGAAACCTTATAAATTTCTGAACTTAAAGAAGCATACAAGCAGAAGACTTGCAGATGTCATGTCAAAAAGGAGCAAAAGGTGTCTGCTCAGATGTTCTGCACAGATGATAAATCCTTTTGTGGGATATATGCCAGCTCACAAAAGGCTTTAATTTTAAAAATAGCTGGTCCACCATAATGTGTTCTGGGGGAGTTTCAAGGAAATCTCTGATTGAATGCCTCTCACTCACACACTACCCAATCTAAGACATTCACTTACACACCAGGAGATTTAACTGGGAGACTAACCCCCTTGCAGAAAGAGTAAGGCAGGACTGAGTGACTGCATGTTTTTCAGCTGCTACTTTGAAGGATCTTTTTTGGAGTGTCAGTAAAGGCTTTATCCATGGTTTGCATCATGCACTTCACTTTCTATTTAGGAAAAATAAACAAATAAAAAAACAAAGCTCTGTTGTATTTCCCAAGCTTTGAAGAACACTATAAAACAAACCATAACAAGCAGCAGCTAAGCTATATCATCTCAGAAGTCAGAAGACAATACGTAAACTAAAGCTTAGGCAAGTCAATACTTTTTTGAGATCTTTCTGATAGGGAACATAAAGAGGAAGTGGATGCAGAACACTTAAGAAATATTCATAAGTATTACAAATGGAATATTGGTTGTGTGTAGCCAGTGCTAGGATATTACATAACCATGTCATTTTAGTGTCAAAAAATAATTATATGATATACTTTATTCAGTATATTCTGAAAATTTCAGATTTCATAATACATTTCGTCAGAAAACACATGGCTGCGCAGACTTCAGGTCCATTATGTTTCCCTGTGATCATCTGGTCTCACCTTATATGTAGATAGCCTCTCCGATTTTCTCATAGTAGCTGTTCTAATCTTCAATAACTTTACATTAATTACTTCCAAGTCTGAATTTGTCTAACTCCAGTATTCATTTACTGCATCTTATTATTCCTTTCCTGAAAGGTTGAAAATCTCTCTCAGATCTTTCTCCTAACTGCACATATAACAAACAGTCCAGTCATGTCTCAGTTTTGTCTTTAATAAATCATGTAGATAGAACTCATTAAATTGTAAGCCTTCTCTTCTAGTCCTTGGTTTATTTTTGTGGCCCTTCAAGACTGTTGATACAGATTTTAAATAGGATCAAATCAAGGAATAACCGCTAGAAATGACTACCACTAAAGAACGTCTAGCCATTAACTATTACTTTATGGATCTGTCAGAGCAATTTTCTGTTTGATGTGTACTTACTTCATTCCATACAATATTAGCTTTCAAATCAAAATATCATGTGATACAAAATTGAAGTATAAACTAGCAGCCTAGCAGCCTTTATTAAGTGGACCTATAATTTTGTTTAAAACAGTAACATATTTGTTTGAAAAGACCTCATTTCCATGAAACCATGGTGACTGGCATTAGCGATATTTTTAGCAACAAAGTCTTTGATAAGCTAAGGTGCATGAAAAATAGAAGCTTAATAGAACTGAACATACAATTACTTCAACGTCCTCCTCCTTTTACAAAAATAAATGTTCTATAATGTTTCAACCACCATATAATTCACAGTGTTTCACAGGTCAGTTTTGCCATTGTTGAAAATATTCTACTCCATTAGAGATAGAAAGCTTGTAATAGAAAGAGGGGAAGCCTGCAATGATGGAGGTTAAAGACTGTCTTGCCAGGAAAATTCTTAAAGATACAGTCTTTGAACCTGTAATGAAATTTTCAGAAATTCCATGGGACCATAACCCAGATCTGGGAATCTATCACCTTTTTAAAATCTTCTTTGAAATTACTGCCTGCCCACACACCGCATTGAAGTATTTAGCTAATGTGTAGAATGATTGATCCTGCTCCCTGGAGGAAGTTATTTTACCTTAAAAGTCTGCACATTCAGTCGTCCTTACAGTTCATCTAGGAATTTCAATAAAATAGCTACCTTGGAAAGAAAAGTTCAAGACATGTTGTCCTGCTCTTTTCACACTGCCTGGTACCTGGAACAAAACTGAAATTAAGAAATTTTACCCTTTGTCTTAAATGCATTGTATTACTCTATCATGTCAGCTTTGTGGAGAGCTTGCTACTAAGTCTGTTTAAAAAAGTTGCAGATGAAGAAGCAGGAAAAGCTCAGAAAATATGCTCTCTAATTTGAGTACTTTGCTAATTACAAACTCAAACAGAAGTGTTAAAGTTAGAAGAGTAGTCAATCTACAATTATGATTAATCAGTCTTTTTAATTAACTAGAAAGCTTAAAAAAAGACTGGTTTTAAGAAGTACACTCATTCAAAATAACTTACTTAAGGGTTTTTGTTGTTGTTTTGTACTTATTTTTTTTTAAGGCTTCGGAAGGTGAACACTTTCCAATGCATCAGGACTGGCTTTAGTGAATCATGTTATATAGTCTCACAATGGTCAAAATATTTCCACAAGTAGCAGCAAGAATGAATTGGGAGTAATGCTTGGTTTAGGAATCCCATTTCTGTTCATACAACTGCAACAGACTTTGGCCCCTCTGTTATTATTGTTTATTACTCTGTGATGCCAATAGCTAAAAATTACCAATACATCTCCTCATGATCAAGACAGCAAAAGATGAAGATCATTCATTCATCCAAGACATCCTTAAGCACAGTAGATCTCTTTCAAGTTTTCTACGACACAACTGTGAAAGTTTCTAACAAATAACATATATATCATTAAAGGTTTAATAAAAAGATTCATTTCAACAGCCCTAATTATGGATATATAGTAGTCTGTTATTCTTCTGCCACGTCCAGGGCCCTAAACGAAAGGAGCTAGAACAGTAGCACCAAGAATACAGACTGTAACAATGAAAATTCAGAACAGCTGAAAGAAGAAAATTGTTCTTATCAATTAAAACATATTAAAAATATTCAGACCAAATATTTCATATTGTTTATAAAGCTTAAAAGCAAGTTCTTTCTCTTTAATTCTCAAATTGTCTGAAATATCCCACCTAACAATTCACCACAGGTCACTTTTCTAGGTGAATCAACACAAAGATTTAAAGTTTAAAAAACCTTTAAGAACGCAGTTTAAAGAACCTTTTTTTTTTTCAATTAACTTTGTTCATTAAGCTGCATTTCTCACCCAGCTTTCTTCTATTAATAAATACTACTATCAGCAAGTTTAGGAATGTAATGTATGACATCCATCTACCTAGCCAACTAAAGTCAAAAAAACTAACAAAGCAGAGAAAGGGATAATTTAGTGAGTCAATTACTGATTTACTTTGGGAGACTAATACACAACAGCAAGAGAGAGACAGAGACAGAGACAAAAGCATACATAAGATTTGAATGGAAAACTATACTAGGAATAATGGAGAAAAAAATTAAATGTAGTACCAAGGATGAGTGATAAAATCTAAGATTATTTTCTTGAATCAATTTTCACATTGCTTAAGTCATAACTTGCTGTGAGCCATTACAGTATAGATTAGATTATCATTTTAAAAAAACTTATAAATCTTATAAATCTTATAAATCTTATAAATCTTAAAAACTTATCATTTTAATAAAACTGATTATCACACAAGGCCTCTTATAATGTTACATGTAACTTAAATAAATTCAGTACAATTAATAAAATTAAATAACTTAAGTAAACTTCAATAAATAAAGAAGCAAAGAAATTACAACCTATAAAACAATGAGAATAATGTCAGTACCACGTTTGGAAATTTGTATCAACCACTGTTCTTGACTATTCATATAGTCTGTAACTATTAAATAAATCTATGATACCATTCCACAACAAATCTTTTACATTAAAAAAGATAAAAACTTCTCCTGTAATGATCAGGATTACAGAAAAATAATACTCACGTAACCAGACTCCTGAACAGATCTGAATTTTGACTCAGTCACAATGTCACAATCCACAAGGCGTTTTATATGGTCTTTGGGACTGCCTCAAATAGTGTAATATTCAAATAGTGTAATATGCCATGCAGCATTCCCATAAGTTTTTTGTTTTGTTTTGTTTTTTGTTTTGACATTCAGGACATATGTGCATGTGTGTCCTATCAATCTCTCTCCATAATCCCCCCTCCCCCCATTTTTTTTTTCACCTTACACAACATATTTAACTAAAATAAACTCTAGTTTTATCTATTCAAAACTACTTTTAAGAATCCATTTACATTTACTTTTTTATTTTTTACTTTTTATTTTCTGTTTTAGTTAGTATATCATCTTGTACAAGAAGAAGAAATAGTTTATTTCAAAACATTTTTACTACTACCACCTCTGTTTTAATGCTACAACAGATTTCCAGATCTATTGAAATGCCAAGTAAATATTTTAAAGAGGAGATTAATGAATGTCCTTGCTGCATAGGCAAGGCTTCACAACAGGGTATTAATTTGTTTTCCACAATTGCACATACTGCAAGTAACATAGAAAGCTATTAATACAGTCCTTTTAAACTACTGGAAGTCAATTTTAGATTGGATCACATTGAGCATTAGTGTCACAATGATCACTATATTAGTGCGGATTAATATATACATATATATTCTGTCTTTAAGACTCCCCATTCTACTCCTATTTGTCTAAAAAAAAAAATAATACATAATTATGCTTACACTCTCTGAAGTCCTATATTTAGGCATATTGAAAGACACTGAAGAACTAACTGTGATTATTTTAGTCTCAGATTTACAAGGACTGTGCTCACAGCAAGTAGTGAATCAAGCAGCACCCGAGAGCATACCTGACTGTTCACACTTGCTTGTCAGTACTGTGAAATTTATACCACAGTCCTGCCCTTGGTGTTGGCCTATGTCAGATATTGTTGCAGATAACTTCTTGGTGGGGGCTGAGGGTTAGCATGGGCCAGCGACTAAAGAGATACATTTTGCAATATGGAACTTTAAAGCAGTTCCCTTATGTTGAATGGTGAGAGAGTTTAACATTGGTGAATATCATTAGTGTTGGAAAACAGTGCTAGTAATAGTAATAAAGTGTGCATAACTGGAAAGACATAAAGCCTTTCACTTTGGTTTAATTTAAGTATGAAAGAAATCCCCATAACTGGCAGGTGCTGAACAACCATACATGCCTACAGCCCAAGCTTAGCTACCTGTCTGCCATACTAGAAAATAGCTTCCTTTTCACAGTAGCTTCATGTTGATTTGATATCCTGCCAAGAATACAGAGGACATATACACTAGGTATCCCTCAACATAAAAATTCACTCATTGTTTCTTAGAAGATTGCCATAGCCACTGATACTTCAAGAGCTTAGCAGGAGTCCCCCCAGTACTGATCAGCATGCTATCCTTGGAGACAGGGAAATATACGTTTGAGTTCCCTTTTGGTGAGGAGAGAATTTAACATACCTGTGAGAGCAAAAAGAAGAACTACATCCAGCTCCCTGTTCAGCCTAGCAATAGCAAAGGAAGGCAGCTGGGACTGAAATCTCAGATTCATACAGTCATTAATTACAGGTCCAAGAGACAAAGAAGGGATGTTAAGCGCTCTTGGCTGGCCTAGGTGGCCACACACAAACTGCTCGATCCTAGCAGATGAGTCTCTATAGATGCTGATTTTTTCCTCGCGTTGTTTAGGAAATGAAGACAATTAATTCAGGTTTGTGAATTCCCTTCCTGGACCTAGGTGCTGTGGCAATCAAAGTGACAAAGCCTAAGTACCCTGTAAATATGGGTCTAAATTCTAATTGGGAATCCTGTGGTTTGGAATCCTTAGGTTAGCTTATATTAGGCATGAAGAAGGCTTGATGAAGTGAGGAAAAAATAATGGAAACTGTACTAACACCCCATAGATGAGCATTGTATCCTGTGTCTCTCAGGTGGTGCACATACAACCTAGCTATAGAATAATTCTTACTTTGTATTTGATCAAGTCAACACTGTAGCACATTACAACAAATTCAACTGCTTTAGCTGGAGGAAGACCTATTGCAGATACCCAGCATTGAAGACATTTACCAAAGGGATAAGACATAGAAGTCTGTTTCATAAATCATAGAGAAGATCCAAGAGCTTCTGTCCCCCAGTAGTGCTCTAAAAAAAGTTTTAAAAAAAGGTTTTAAAAAAGAGGGAGGGTGAACTTTAAGTATACCAATGATTTATGTATCCCAAGACAGCAGCATTCAGGTTTAGAATGTGAGCATCAGGGCAAATTGTTCTTAAAAGTAGGCTTGAATGTATCCTTATATGAAATTGTATGTCCTGAAACAGTTGAAGTTCTTAGGCAACTACAAGGCAGGTGAACTGGGAATTACAAACATCGTTGGCATTGAATACAGAATGTATAATAAATAAATGAACTTCACTGATCTAAAAATTTCCTAACGGATATATTATGTGTGGTTAAATCATTATTGCCTCCATGTGTGTCTGCACAAAAGAATTTTTATATCAGAGAACAAATAACTCATAGACTGTTAATAATAAAAAAAAAAAAAAGATACAGGTTTTAGTGCAGAAATGCAATTTTCCAGAGTTTTTCCTTCTAGCTTGGTCAAATCATGAGCCTACAATGTGACAGATGAATGCAAAATGATTATCATCCCACAATACCACAGAGGAGCAAAACAAAAGATAGCACGAAGCCGATGTGACTGAATAGTTTTCTAAACCAAAGCACAGTTGCTTTAACCACACTTTTCACTAACATTATTTTTTTGAAGTTTTCAATTGAATCAGTCATGTTGTGTTATGCTACCTGACTCCTAACATGATGTGACGGAGGAAAAAAATGACACAAAGCATTTGCAATAGATCAGTCAGAAAATCAAAGACAAGAGACTTTCAGAAAAGCATCAATAGCAAAGGAATTCATAAATAGTCTATTGTACAGCTTGTGGCTTGGGTAAAACACATTCTTATTCTGCATTTTTGATTATATTTTGCAGACAGTAATCTAAAACAAGAATAACTTTTTGTACCATACCCTCTATATGAAAAATCACTTTACTATTTCATGGATGTTATAATACGCAATTTATGCACATTTTAACTCTAGTTTTAGAAAGCACCTATATACAAGCTACATACTGGCCTATATAAAGCAGTTTTGAGGTATACTTCTGTACATGTTTAAATCTCTTTGCAGATGTGTTTTGGCATAAAACTGTATAATGTATGTGTGGGATTGCATATCCTCTTCAAATATTTAAAATTAATTTTTAGTATTTGCAACAGGTTGAAAATAGGAACTCAAAAAATAGAAATACTTTATTTTTAGCTTGTATTTTAAAAAAGTTAATTAGACTTTACAGAAATTTTATAACAGAAATTAATTAGAGTTGAAAATTAGGCTAGAAAATTCAAGAAAATTTTGGCCCTTATAGGAAGAACTGATTAGATGCCTGATTAGAAAGGTAATAAAGGAAGAAGACAACAATGCCCATTTTGGTTCAGTGTCTGAGTGAAAACATCTGTTGTGAATGAAAGATCAATACATTACTACAAAAAAAAAAAAAAAGTAATTAACATAACTTGGATTGTGAATGTGATGAAATGCAAGAAAAAAAAAAAGTTGATCATCAGGGGTAAGGACACAAAAATTAGTAACAAACAGAAAACCCTAGAACCACTATAGACGTTATTCAACAAAGATGGGAAAAACTGAGAACCAATCTGTAACAAGCAGTAGTGATGCATAAATATTTCTTTTCTGTATTTGAAAAAGGAGGGTGGCATGTGTGTGTCATAAGAAAAGTTTTTCTGGGTCTACACAAGAGAAATTTAGATAATAATTAAAATCAGATAGATATTCCAGAAAGCTAAAGTTCTATTGATATTGCTCCAAGATTGAAAGTATGTATTTATATTTTACCACAAATTCAGTGTAGGCAGCTGATTCCAATATTTGTTGCCTTTGTTGGTCTAACTTCAGGCACTGGACTTTATCACTGAGTCATCACTGAGTGATGACTCTTACAAAGAACCCAGAACAACTATCTCAAAGTATTTATCATATTTTGTCTTATGTTTTTCTTCATAATATGTCACCGTGCTGTGTTCTTATGAATTACTTGATCATTATTACTAAAGATAACTGTAAATTTTCCAAATGAGTTCTTTTGAAAGTAACTATCTACAAGGTTTTGGGTTTTCTGCTTTGATGCTTTGACCATGATCCATTCAACATAAACTATATCACAGCAGATTCAGACTACATGCTCTCCAGAAGTATCTAGGCACCTAAAGATATTGAACGGTCTTCTAATACTTACCTCAAAAGCTCCTCAACTATTTACAATGTAAAATCACCTGTATGTTCAGTGGTGCCTCTCCTATGGAGATAAGGACCTACTTCAATGTTCCTTCACGGTCTTTCTTTCTTACATGTAAGTACAGAGGAGATGAACATTACAAAACCACAGTGATGTTGGGTGGTAATTACCTTCTTTTTCCATAGTGGTTTCCCAGTTGACTAAAAACTAGAAGATTAGTTTTTTTCCAACTTCTTGGTTCAAGGGAATTGGATGCCCTGTCAGGCAGATTACAGCTGATCCAGGTGACATCACTTTCCATGCCACCACCTTTCTTCTGTCTCAAGGGTAATGGGCCAGGAAGAAAGCAAGCAGTCTGGAATGAACAGGTGTGATGACAACTGAACTCCTGAATACTTGCATGCCTGTGCATGTTGCACAGATTAGAATTATCTGATTATTTTAAAGCTATTTTGTGTTCTGGGACAGAGTCTCCCTGTTCTGTTCTATAGCCACTATGCCAGATTCAGTCTCTCGTACTTGATGCCTCTCTGAATATTTGATATTTGAGTCTTGTATTCCTGTTGATTGGTTAGCCTGATTGACTACACAGGTATTTAGGTTACCTAACAGCCTTTTCTGAGGTAGAAGAATTATGGGTTCAATCTGTTTTCACCTCATTTCCCTGTCTTCTTGTGTGAGCTCTCCAAAAATTGACCCGCTGGACATAAGCTGAGTAACTTTAAAGAGAGGTGAACTGGAACTTAATGTAATGTAGGCATCTATTATATCCTCTTAATTCTATAGACATTCAGTGGTAGATAAGATTCATTATCTTTATCTTCTAAAGTTAATGAAGCAGGAGCGCAGTACTTCTAGATAGTGATCCATCTCATTTATGATCCTGTCTCACCTTCCAGAAATACTTATTACACATATATTATACAATAAACTAGTAGATACATAGAGAAATGAATACTGTATGCCTAGTCTGGGACAACTAAAGTGAACAGAGATTAATATGTATCCTGCCTGAAGCAGACTGAAACACCCTGGGGTTATCCTAATAACCTACCAGTTCAGTGGAGAAAGAAGTATCCAGATTAGGAGATTATGACCTCCTCCTACAAAAACTGACAGAGAGCTTCAGCAGTTATTTTAGATTGAGTGGATCACCCATTTTGTTCATCTTCACCTTGCCGTACTTGTTCTTCCTCTCCCCCAAACTGAGACTGGGGCTAGTACCTAAGTGGATTAAGGATGTCCTAAATTTGTACAAAGGAAAGAAATTTGCAGTTTTTCTACTGCAATGAGCAAATAATAACATATTTTGTTTGTTTGTCTGTTTGCTTGTTTTAGCAAAACTAACTAAAAGCAATTGTATTTTGTAAAGGCGGCAAAGTACTGTTAAGGGGATGGTGGGGGAGCAGGGGTTGCCTCTCTAAGAAAAGGCCACGTGGTGTCCCATGCCATACACAGGCATACAGCAGAGCAACTGGGCCCAGCAGCCAAGATGGTGGCACCTCTGGGCAAACATGTTTAAGAGAGGGCAGAAAATGCTGGACAAATAGAAGAGGAGGGAAAACTAACAACCAAACAAAACCCACAAGCAAGCAAGGAAACAAAACAAAACAAAACAAAACAGTCTTATGAGAAACAGCAAAGAGAACTCCAAGATCAGAGAACAAGAAAGAAGAAGAGGTGGTCCAGGCTACAGAGCAGAACCTTTGGCCCATGGAGAGTCCACACGGGAGCAGAGGAAAAGTGTAAGAAAGAGAAAGGTAGTGTGGGAAGGAACTGTTACAGACTGACTCTAACTTCATGAGCTTTTCCATCCTATTTTCCCTTCTACCCTGTTGACGGGGAGTGAGTGAGCATCTCCCAGGTGGATGTTTGGCTCACAGTCAGGGTAAACCCACAATAGCAATAAAGACATTCTTCGACGTTACTTATGTGCCAAATAAATTTGAAAGTCACTAAAAATGCCACACCTTAGTTTCTAGAGTTGGTCAAAGGAATTTTTCTGAAATCCTTCCATTAATTTAAACCATTAACATCTTGAGTTTCCAAGAGGATGCAATAGGTACAAGGGTGGGGATAAAAAGGGAAATCTATAAAAAGTCTGCTAAAAAAAGCCTAAGACAAACCAAATTATCTGCAGTGTCTTGTTCTTGAAATAAAATTCCATCAGTCTAAGTTAATAGCTCTTATTAAATGTGGTTAACAGCTAAAAATGGAGTAAAATGTTCATTTCTTCAACATTATAAGCAGTCATTGCACACTAATAAAAATAGAAAGAATGACTTCAGGATTTTTTTCCCTTTGAATTGAGTTGTCACCCATTAACTTAAAGTTTAAAGCACAGTTCATTAATACACTGTCATTGATGTGACTCCATTATCAAAGCTCTTCAAGAAGCAAATTTTCCATTGTAAGCTGCCGATCTTTCTAAATACTGGGAAATATACTGTGTCCACAGTGTTCAACTTTATAATGCTGTCACATTAGGTGTATTTAGTTTTATCTGTGTCTACCATTTATCTTTCTGTTTGCCAAAAGTGTGTACTGATGCCCCCAGACAATCTGTATTTGACTTATAAAAGAGAAAAACAGCATCAGCCAGGAGTCAGACTATATAAACTTGGTATTTTCTTATCTGAGTTACCTCTTGCAACTCATGTCACATTTCATCTGTTGAACTGAAAAGAGAGCAGAGAGCAAGAGGGGAATACAGACCATAAAATATAGAGGGATAATACTGAATACATCTGACAATCATTCAAACTAGCATCTTCCATGCATTGCCATCATCTATAATTGAACAACTCAAATGGCAAGAGCTGTAAGGCATAAGTGGTTATCCTGTTACAACAAAGATATTTTTTCCTCATGCTCAACTGGAATAATTCTGCCATTAGGTATGGCTGCATCACAGACCGCAGTACATCAGAAGGAGCTGTATGGTAATTTAAAATAAGGTAGTTCTGGTATCTACAGTAGCCTGAAGCTGCTCATAAGCTAAATTTCTCTCTCAGGAAGGTAAATTAGTCAATGAATTACATAGTATTACCATATCTAGACTATTTCTAGTATTTGCATTAGCTTAGACCTTTGAATGATGCAGTGTAACATGAGTGTAGACTTCTGAGAAGCACAAAAATTCTGATGTAGGTTCTGGAAAGGAAGGTGTGCCTTTAAAACATCCCTGAAGGTCACAAAGCTTCAGGAAACAATCACTCAGTAAACAGTTTAATGCTAACAGTTGTCATTCTATTTTGGTTCACTGAAGTGTGGTAAAGATGGGAGCTAAGTCATCTGTTAACTTTTAAAAAGTTGAAATTTCTAATTGTTTGTGGATGGAATACTATATAATTATTTATATAATTAGTAGAAATGTTCTTTAGATAATCCCTTTTTTTAATTAAAGCAATTACACATTAGTTAATTTGTTAAGGTTTTTTTTTTGTTAATTTGTTAAGTTGTACTCCAGCTGCTAGTCACACAGATTTGTGCTACATTAAATTTTGTGCTACGTTCATATGTCAAAAATCTACTATTATTAAGTAACAGCACCATAGTTTTGTTATTCATAGCCCCACTTACAAGAACAAGATTTACCATTTTTTTTCTTTTTCTCTTTATCAGCTTTTTTTCATTGCCTGCTTACACATAAGATCTGCTACATACACCCAGAACAGAAATCTCATGAAATATTTTACATATGACAAAGGTAGAGTCACGGAGAAAAAGTATGGAAGAGAAGTAGTCAGTATCACAGGGATAAATATCTAGCCACCCAGAACAGCAATGATGCCCTGTATCATGACACTAAAGGGACCATTACTGCCACAGGCCAGATATTAAGAGAACTAAGTACTGGCCAGGACTCAAATGCATGGTCAGCATATTCCTTTGTATCAGTATTATATATTACATATTATAGTAATTAATCAGTGATGACAAACCAGAAAACAGTTCAAAAAGCCACATAGGGTTCCTAAGTGTTTTCCTTTGGACAGAAGTTTGTTTCCCTATAAAAGATCTTGTAATTTTGAAAATAAGTTAAGGTTCAACTTCAAATAACATGAAGGTCCAACTACTTATTAATGCCACTCAAATGTTTAAGGGACTTCAAGATAGGTGAAAAATTTTATCTACTTGAGATTTAAAGTTTAGAGGATAAGTAGGACAAGTAAAAAAAAATCCGTGCAAGAGTTTTTCATCCAACACACTGTTTCATTGAAGCAGAAAGCTTTTGGGAAGAAATTTATCGTTTTCAAGGAAAACGAGATGAGGGAGGTTACTTGAATTTAGGGTGGAGATGCTACTTAAAGTGACAATATTTGTATTTATTTATTTATTTATTTATTTTAAGGAAAAGAAAAATAAATCATTCAAAAATAGTCAGAAGAATGAAATACTCAGCTAGCTTATGGGAAACAGGAAGACCTGATGGGTCTCCCACTACAGATTTTCATTTGTGTGCATTGGGGGTGTGTGTCTCTTTGTTAATAATAATAATAATAAACAATTAAATTAATAAAATATTTCACTATAGATAACCAAAGAAGCCCCTGACCAAGATTAGCTCCAAAAGAAAGTCTTTACACACATGACAATTATCAGTAGCCATGAATGAGATTTATCTGTCCTGAACACTTTAATCTACAATGTAGTAACTCCCTTCAAAATCTATGAAATTTTTTCTAGTAACTTTGGGAAGCGCTGGGTCACCCTGTTTGACAAATATTTATTTGCAGAAAAAAGTATCTTCTTTCTGAATGAAAGATGCAGTTTTAAGATGCCAGACAGATCTTCTCTTTTCCTGCATCTTCATACTTTGCCTTTGAATTTAACCTAATACTCACAGTGGATTTCCCTGTGTACAAGTAGGTATTTTCCCCTTTGGCCACTTGGATATACAGGCGAAAGCAAGTTTATCTGAAATCTTTGAATACATTTCCTGAACCATAGTTGTTAATGATAAACAATACTGTATTGTTGAATGGTTTAAAAATATGCTTCTGCCTCTTTCTAAAAAGTATTTGCTGCATTTATTGGTAGTGCATAACATTTTTGAGAGACATATGCTTACTTGCATGAGAGTAAACCACAGGCAGCCATTACCAGGCAGAATGCAATTCTTACAGAGAGATTCAGGGTAGGAATACTTTTGGATTGTCACCTTAACAACTAAAATCCATAACTGTTACTGATGACAAAAAAGTTAGGTAACAATAAGTTCCTAGATCCTGTTTGAGAAGTGGAACTAGTAACACCTATTGATAAAGAGCCATCAAAGGGTTCCAGTGATATTACATGCATATGTGGGAATCTCAACACAGAAGTACCAGCTTTCAGTCTGCATCACCATCTCTGAGTGTAGTAGCTTCAGGATAAAGAACTGAGACTTCATAGGTTAAATTTGGAGTAGACTCACAGAATCATAGAATGGTTTGGATTAGAAGGGACCTTAAAGACCATTTAATTCCACCCCCCCCGCCATGGGCAGGAACACCCCCCAGCAGACCAGGTTGCTCAAAGCCCCATCCAACCTGGACTTAAATACTTCCAGGAACTGGGCATCCACAGCTTCCGTGAGCATCATGTTCCAGTGTCTCACCACCCTCTGAGTAAGGAATTTCTTGGTAACATCTAATCTAAGTCTACCCTTTTTTAGTTTAAAACCATTAGTCCCTGCACTATCACTACACCCCCTGATAAAGAGTTTAGAGAAAACAGGACTGTTTGAAAACAGGTTTCTTTGTGCACAGATGAAACCCCGGAAATATGAATCAGATTGAAATAAAAACCATTTAGAAGTATATTTTATCCCATCACAGTGTGTGCAAAATACTTCAAATTCTCTTCTCATCTGCTGTTTACTTTGTGGCCTTTTCTGTGTCTGAATATTGTTTCTCGTTGCTCTTACATGTCTTACTTTCATGAATGAGCAGCACAGATTTAAGGGGGCTAAACAAGCAAGCCTGTTCAGATTAAAATGAAAAATTGACATACTTTTTTTTTTTTTTTTCTTCTTCATATTATTGCCTAAACTGGGTTCTCCCATTTTACTTTACTTGTTTTTTTTTGTTTGTTTTGTTTGTTTTTTGCCAAAAAACATACTATTATGGGAACTCCAACTATTAAGGCTGTATACAGACAAGATACTTATTACTTTGAGAAGAATGTGGATATGAATTGCTTACTTCAAATGATATTTAAACTTGTCCTACTTTGCAGTTTTTATTTAATGGTTCCTTGAGGTTGATCAACTACATGCTTTAGAGGGGATTATTTGGGGAATGCAGATTTAGTGCAAATAACATTATTCTCTATGTCATTTGAATGGAAATGTCACTATATTCTGATTGATTAGATCAATTCACTGCACACATGGAGTATATCCTGGTTGAATTTTTAACCAATTCCTTAACTCATCTGTCCTGGTTTTGATTTTTTTAACCAACTTATTAACTCAGCTGTCCCTGTATATTCAGGGCATTTCAAGATATGAAAGGATTTCTGAGGAACAGAGGTAGACCAATCAAGTAGAAGTTACCCCTCAATTCTAGGTGATACAAGGATATCCCTAAAAAAAGTCGTACAGTGATTTACAGACTTATTTCGAGATGAGTTAAAGCTAGATTCAGTTTTCAGTTTTGTTACAGACATCCTATATGACCTTGGACACTGCGCCAGGGGCACCTAGCCAATTGGAAACACAAGACTTTGAGATTTAACTGGAATTTAGATTGTCTGAATTTGGGCTTTAGCCTCTCTGTGCCTCAGGTCCCTGTCTGTGAAAAGAAGATAAATTGACTTCTCTGCTTCACAGTGATATTGGAGAGACAAATTCATCTCAGACTGTAAGGTACTACTGTGAGGTTTGTGTAAGTATCTTCATAAAAATGTATTTTTACTTTTTGCTTCTATCTCCAGTATACAGTGGAAAACACAAGAACTGGAGTGAGTTACAACATTATTCTGTCACTGGATATAGCAAAAACTACCACCCACAAAATCCTTGTTTCTTCTTCCTTGTATTCTTCTTGGCCAACATCCAACAGGTATTAAATACATTTGCCCAACGTACACCAGATATACATGGGTATTTTATACTACAGGGCATATGTTTTAATTTCTGCTGAGTTATATGTACACCCTGTTTATGCAAAACCTTTTGTGACATTTGCTAAATAAAATTTATTTGAAAGTTCTGCTAACCTGCTTGCAGTCTATACACTATGCTCAAGTTCACAAATGAGTTTATAAACACCTTTACATAGTAGAGCCTGAATGTACTGGGTGCATTCCTTCTGGCTGGTCTTTGTAGCTTTACTGAGACACCCATGACAATAATTGGCATCAGTTTATTGTAAATCAAGTCTACCAATCCTTGGATACAAGACAAAGTATTCTCTTACATATTTTCTTATTTAGTAGAGAAAATTCTTTAATTTCAAAAATTAAGTCATTTTTCCTGGCAAGGAACCTACTGTGTTTTCTTCAAACTTTGATATGTAAAATTACAGAAGTGTGCTTTTCAGCTTGTCACCTACTCTCTACACAGCAAGTAGGTAATTTAAAGTAAAAAGGCAGAAACAACAGCCATTCAAAATTATAGGAATATCAAACCACATCAAAATATGAGTCATAGATTAAGTTCCATATAAGTATTACCATAACCCCAAACCATTTTGGTTACTGGTAGATGTAGCTACATATGTAAATATATATTTCTGTTCATAATTATCCATGTACATGTATTTTGCAGATATAATTTACATGTCAATTTTTGAAAATTTGCTTCTGGATATCACTTGTGTACATTTTATTGCTATATGTTTTAGTTAAGTTAGCCCTAACTGTGTTTACTGCAAAATAAACCCTGGAGTAGTTTAAAAGTAACTAAAGTAGCCTTGAGTAAAGTAGCCTCGAAAAACTGCTTATTATAATCAGACTTTTGTCATTATTATTAAACACTGTCAGTTTAAGATAATACTTTTCAGTTTATTGTTGGTGGTGTGGTTGTTTTACCCTGCTGGGCAGCTGAACTCCACACAACCACTCTCTCACTCCACCTTGTCAAAGGAAAAGGGGGAGAAAATAGGATGGAAAGGGCTCAAGTCGAGGTAAGGACAGGGAGACCACTCACCAAATATCATCACAGAAAAAACAGACTCAGCATAGGGAGATTAATATAATTTATTGTCTATCACTAGCAGACTAGCACAGTGAGAAAATAAAAGCAAACTGGGAACACCTTCCCCAGCATCTATCCTCTTCTATGTCCTGCCCGGGGCCTGCTCCTGCGGGGGCTCTCCATGGGCCGCAGCCTCCTCCAGGCCACATCCACCCGCTCCACCGGGGGCTCCTCCATGGGCTGCAGCGTGGAGATCTGCTCCGTGTGGGACCCATGGGCTGCAGGGGGACAGCCTGCTCCACCAGGGGCCTCTCCACAGGCCGCAGGGGAACTTTTGCTCCAGTGCCTGGAGCAACTCCTGTCCACCTTCTGCACTGACCTGCAGGGCTGTGTCTCCCACATTTTCTTACTCACTCCCAGCTGCTGTTGCACAGGAGGTTTTTGTTGTTGTTGTTGTTATTTTTCTTCCCTTTTCTTCAATCAGCTCCCCCAGAGGCCCACCCAGTGTCACTCACCGGCTTGGCCATGGGCAGCCGTGGGTCCTTTTGGAGCCAGCTGGAGTTGGCTCTGATCTGACATGGGGCAGCTGCTGGGCTCTGCTTGCAGAGGCCACCACTGCAGCCCTCACTACCAAGCCTTTGCCATGTAACCCTAGTACAGTTTGTTGCTTTTTGTTTTGGTTGGTTGTTTTTTTCTATGTGTTCACCAGGGAAAAATAGAACTATTTCCTCATTTTTTTTTAATTATTTTTGTTTTGTTACATTTTGTTTATTGTTCTGAGCTATTTAACCAGCTACCATCTTAACTACGGGCATTTCAGAATGATTTTAAACATTTGTTCTCATTCACACACAGCTCTAAGAGAACAAATTTTGTACTGGGTGCAATTTTCCATCCAAAGTTATCGGTATGTGCTCTCAATGTTAAGATCCAATTACCTTTCTTCCTGGAAATCATGTCAGCACAGGTTTAAATATATTGTTGTCTAAAATTGTTTATTGTTGTCTACATGTGGTCTAAAACAGACAGCCAAAAAAAAAAAGAAAAAAGAAGACGACTTTACAACAACTGATAAATGAATGGCAGGCCCTCATGGTGCAGAATCTGTAATAAAGGAATATATCACTAAGCACTAAATTCTAAACAGAGTTTCAAATTACTTATTATTTATTAACATGAACTTTAAAGCACTGGTCTTTTTCAGAGTGCTGAAACTAGATGATAACTCCCTTCTGTACAACTTCTATACCAAAAAATAAAAAATTGAGAACATCAGAATTCAAATCATTCTGACAAGTTACAGTTCAGAATATAACAAGGTGAGACAACACATTTCTCTAAGTAATGAAAGCCATAATAATTTCTAACTATAAAGACAACACTAATTCTTAATTAACTTTTTGTTCAGATGGTGAAATTCTAGATACCAGTTTTTATTCTGACTGCTAAGTTTGCTGGGTAGCTCTCAGGTTTAATTATACTCCCTGAACTGTTTCCTATAATTTCTAAGTTTGTTTCAAACTTCTTTAGTTTCATAATTATAGTTAGTATTACCTCAAAACATAAGACACTAAAGATGTGAAAACAGAAAAACAGCCATTACATATTTAAAGATGGGGGCAGAAGGATCAAATGTGGTGTTCTTTCATCATGGATTCCTCCATTTTTAGGTGCACCTCTTCTTGTTCAAGGCATAATTTAAATGCTTTTGTAAATTATATAATTTAGTCTTAACTGGCACCATCCTATTTTCCCACCATGCCAGAGAGGGACCTCGGTATAATAAGAATGAGGTTCATAATTTTTTTTTTCCCCGATTCCTACAGAGCACATGCAGGGAAGATTCTCCCTGAAGCCACCATTTGCTTTTTCATCAAAAAGGCTTTGATTCTGGAAAACAATTAATACCATGCTTAATTCCAGGGTTTTTTAGAATTATTAGCCTAGTGAGGATTAAAGACAAAAAAAAAAAAAGGTCTTTGGAATTTAAAGGTAAGCATACATGCAAGTAAGTACATTCTAGAAAAACAAGAAAGCCCTTGAATATTTTCAAATTAGGGACTCATTTCCTAAGCTTGGACATAAACCGCATGCCGAATATACCATGTTAAATAAGTAAAGTAATGATTAATCTGAAACTATGTACAATCTGATTTTTTTTTTTTTTTTGTCTGGAACTGAAATAGGAAAGTAATACAGCTTCAGAAAGGAGATCTCAGAATTAAAACAAACCACATAGAATTTCTCCCTACTGATTACTAGATTACCAATTTGAAAGCAATTAACATTTCAGTATCTCTCATTTAAAATTAATCTCTTAAACAGAATTTTTATCACTTTGCACAATAGGATTATGGTTTTCTACAACTGCTACAAAAAATAATGGTGTATAAAACTAAACCTACTGTCTATACTTAAGTGGCAAGTACACTTCTTTCTGTGTACTTTATTTGGTTTTGGAGCCTCAGGATATCCAGCATAATATCATTCTATGTCAAGCTGCAGTTCATACTCTCAGATTACATTTTGTACCTAGATAAAAAAAGGGTGGATGTCAGAGAGGTAGTCTTTTAATTTGCTGAACCAGATAGCTGAAAGCAATTGCTATGTGTACTTTAAATTTGTGCTGCTGATAAAGAGATAATTGCAACTTTCATTGTGTTCAAATGAAAAAAAAAAAGAAAAAAAAAGGCTTTTGATTTCACACCAGTACAAAAAATTAATTTTGGCACTACACTTAGATTTAGGAACACTATGCAAAGCCAAGAATTTAAAATATATTCATGCCTTTATTTTTACTGCTTTGGAAAAAAAAAAAAGAAAAGGCTGTATGGTTACCAAAAATACTTTTTTTTATTGATACTAAGACTTTGTGCTGCAAGCTCTTTAATGTCTTCTTTCTAAATCTACACACACATACATTTATTAATAACACAGTGACAGAAAGGGATGGATGAAATGAGGTTTCCTGAACCTAAGGTGACTATTCACATTTTCAAAGTTAAATATTTATGTCTTTGTAGAGTTGAGATCTAAACCAAATTTTGGCCCATCACACAGAATTAAAAAACACGTTGAATTTGACATGAAAACTTTTTATTTTGTAAATTTGGTGTGTTTTTTTGTTTTTGTTTGGTGCAGAAAAACAATAACTCTCAATTAATTTTTCACATCCCTAAAAGAACAAACACAGAATCTTGTCTGTGCCTGATGCTTTGATAAGCAAAGGAAGTGATCCCAGATACTTATGCTCAGTTAGAAGACAGTATCATTTCTTTTTTCAATTAATCTAAAATTTTAGTTTATTATTATTATTATCAAAATGATAAATGTGGAGTCCTTTTATACCGGAAGGTTTTTATGGAACAGAACAGACAACTTGGATACCATATTATTAAAGAGACAAATGGGTTTACAACTCAGTTGTATATTCAGTTTCTGTTATCACTTCTTTAGAAGTCAACTTCTGAATTCTAGACAATAATGTATGGACCAAACTGTTTAAATATCTGTGAATATCCTTCCATTATGTTCAGCAATATTTCTGCAAATATTTTATACAAGTTTATTTCTAACAAAGTCTCCAGATAAATCAGGAGGGAACTATTTAAAAGGGTAAGAGAAAGAGCCCACACAACAGAATAAATAAACAAATAAATAAAATGCATACATCCCACAAACTCTCAAATACAGCAGCCAGGTTCTTAGATGTAAAGAGTAGCTTTCTCAAACCCAGTCAATACAAAGTCATTCCAAAGGTCTGCCATGCAGAAAAATAGAGGTAAAATATTGACTGCTGCAGATTTAGCCTGGGTTTACTGCAAATAGCCAATACTTTGGTCCCCAAAAAACCACGGACATCAACACAAAGCCATACGTAAATCATGATTGACTTACATATGGGGGGAAAGGCAAGTCTAAGACATATGATATACAGCTAGTTTTTCATTATTTTCCCAGAACCTCATGTATTTTATTTGAAATGACCTCAAAAAGGATCAAATTTCATGGGCAGGAGCCAATTTAGTGGTACTATGTATTATTATTATTCATGGCTCCTACAAGGGAACCCATTAGCAACACAGCTAATTGAGTTTCTTAGCCTAAATTGGCAGAGACAGCCATGAAGACAGCTTTGGATCACACACTGTCATGTCAATCGGAAGAAAAAGCATGGGCTTGCCACTCAAAATGCAAAGTACTTAGGAAACTGTGAAAATGCCTTGTAGGCAGTACCACCTTTTAAACAAAGGGAAGAATATAAATATTTTCATATACAATTCTAAGGTAGGTGTTCTTAAAATCCAGGTTTTCTGTTTAGGTGGAAGCTCTATGCACTCCTGTCAGTGCTGGAAAACCTCGTTCCTAATAAGTACTAATTTTGTGCCTGAACAGTCAAGTACTTATGTTGGATGCCTTAAACAAAGAATCCCCAGAATAAAAACTGTCTTGTCTGTGTTCCACCTCACATGGAATTGTGTCATTTTTTTATTACCCCATGTCCAAAGTTGGGTTCAACCAAAAATAAGCATATAGGCACAGAGCAGAAATAATAGAATCATTTACCTGAGAACTCTGAATCTACACTACCTCAAAATAATATTCTGTAGTCTTAAAATAAATTAATTTAAACTTAAAATAACAGAATAAAAATGATATGGTTAATCACACTGACACAAAAATTGGAGTCTTTAAAAACAACTACAACAAATACTACAAAGAAACAACAACAACAAAACCAAAACACCCTTTTCCATGAGTTCAGATGGCATCAAGATGTCATGGCAAAAGGCTGCAACATTCAAAAAGAAATAGACATTGTAGAAGAGACTAGGGTAAGTTTCAGCAAATGATGAAAATCATTTCTGAATTTGTTCCAGCATGCACAGACAGGCAGAACAGAGATATGTCATACCTGAATTAGAGCAAAGCTAATTTAAATGTGAAGCTAACGTCAGGAAAATTAATTCCTGACATTTTCTTGAGTGTAAGTAACCATTAATAAAGATGATTCAAAACAAGTAATCTTAAAAATAAAATAAAATAAATAAATAAAATAAAATAAAATAAAATAAAATAAAATAAAATATCTTGCAACTGATGAACATTTTTATTTTATAACTTAAATTGCTCCAAAAGTGAACTGAAGCTGTATCACTGAGTTGTGATAATCTTCCCACATGTTCCACAATCCAATATCACATACTAAAGATAATTTAAATTTTAATACAGTTTTCCTCAAAAGACAATAAAGCCCTTCCCAACAGTAAAGAAGATGAAAAACAAAAAGAAAAAGTTACTCTTTGAGGAGATCTAAGTAGATACCAAAAATACTATTTTAATTAAAGGTAGAAGGAATCACAAGTACAAGGTGAAAATGCTGTATGAACTGGATATGTGAAAAGTTATATTTCTTTGGTGACTGCCATCTGAAACACCTACATCTGAAAAGTGCTAGCTTTATGATGAGAAAATTTAATATCTGAAACTGATAAAAGATATGTTGAGTAGATCAGTAGATATGTACGAGCAGATCAGTTTTTATCTTCATGGAATATCAGTGTTTCAAGAGGTATTGTGCCAGCCCTATTTCTAAATCATGCAAAGCTACAGAAAACCATTAAGAATTAAAAAAGAAATTTGGGATCAAGGACTGTTGACTTCCACTGTGTACCTGTGTGCCCATCATCCAGGTCAAACAGATCTTTCTGCCTTAGTTAATACAAAACAACAACAAACAAAAATAAAAATGCGCCACAAAACTTTGAAATAAACCAAAATAAACTAAATAAACCATATAAACTTTCTCAAAAAGTCTACTGCCAGCTGTTTATCTTCATACAAATAAATCTTTTTTCTCTCTCTACATGGCAGTTCAATGAAGACTATTAAAACAAAAGTAAGAATATCAGAATATGCTTTAAAGCCACCCTCCTCTTTTTGAGAGAAAGCACAACCGACGTACAATATCAACTAAATACCAACTAAAGACATCATTTCATTTACGTTGTCTAATACCTCTTGTATTTGATCTCAATTTAAGTTGCCCAGCTTCTAAGCAACCTAAATTGAATATTCTTCTTAAATTTCGGTCCTACACAGAATATAACATTAATGTGATTTTCATGGATTTTCTGCATTTTTTTTTCTGCAAAGGAAAATCATTTAAATTTGTCTTGCTGCAATTTGAGTTTTGTTGTACCTGAAGTGAATACATCTAGAAAGCAACTCATGGACAATGGCAAAGGACAGTTCATCTTGTTTCCCCGCAAAATCTCTCTGAATGCTGCAGCAGCACTTATCTGCAGAGTTACTGGTATCTACAAGATGTGCAATAACTGTGCAATTTGATTAACATCTGATGCAAAGACAGGTTCTGGGAAAACAGTCTTCAGTTACAAGAAAAAAATAGATCAAAAAAAAAAACAACACAAAAACAGCTTATAAATGTATTTTTTAAGGGTGAAAAAACTTTAGTAATACTGGTAACCTTAATTGTCCCTCCATTCTTTTTCTCATAGAGACTTCATGTTACTTAAAGAAATGAGACCACTGAAATAATTGCTGTTAGTTGAGCGTGCTGTTAAATAACAGACATTAAAGGTTCCATTCAAACATTGTCTAACAGAAGCAGTGACTGTGGTCTGTGGGTGCCTGGGTTTTTGTTCTGAAAAGGTTTATAGACCCTGAAGACTTGTTTCCAGTCAGTTCTGACTGTTTTGGGGAACTGCTAACTAACACACTGACTTAATTGCCAACAGGGTAGCTGCAATGCCCTGGTGACTAATAGCTACTTAGAAAACAAATTTGAAAGACCGAACTCTACATAACCAAGCAAAAAGGATCTTATAATTGCAAATAAATAAATAAAAGTTGTAAGTCCTCATTGCTTCCCATATGAAACCTGGAATGTTTAGCTGGATATAAGATATTTTCCACATTCACCCCCCTGATTCAGGATGTGGCTGTGTGCCTCAGAAGAGAACTACCTCTGCTGAGTTTCACAAACCCAGTCCACTTTCTGTGGTCAGTCACCATGTCCTCAATTCATGCTTCTTAGTCCCAGTTCCCTTTAAGCATTCCTGTGGATTTCAAAGGAGTTGATTCTGCTTTCAGTGTGCAGACTGGTAGCCGTAGCATATTCACCCACTTCAAATGTTTAACTGATGTGAAGAAAACCCATATTCCAGCGGACTTTCTCTACCCTGTTTGGAACCCGAATGAACACAAGGGAGAAGAGGTTGCCGTTTCATGATTCTCTTGTTCACCTCGCCTGTACTAAGCTTCTTCACAGGAAATGTTGTACAAATGGTGTGTTTGTACCCCTGAAAGGTGATACGGAGTCATCTGTTACTGTAGTGCTGAAGTGACAACAGAAGAACACTAAAAATTTATCCAGAGCCTCAGCCATTTTGTGATGAATTGGGCTATTGCCTATGACATGGCTCAAGTATTGTCTCTGGTGTTGAAGCTGCTATTCCTTGCAAAGATTAGTCTGGAGAATGGACACGTGCAAATTTAGCTCATCAGCTTTTGAATAGAACATTCCACGTAGAGGAAAGATGACCTGAATGTCTTTATTCTACTAATATTTCAGAGCATCAGGTTTGTGGCAGTGAGATTGCCCTTACAGGTGAGAACCTAACCAAGCAGCTCATTCAGTATAATACAGTCAAGAGCACTGCCTTTTTTTTAATTTATTTTTTTTTTTTATTTTTTTTTTACACAAGGGTAACAAAAAATGCAAGACACATTGTACTTATTGTTTGGTAAATGCTGAAAGTAAAAAGGACATGCAGGCATTCCAGAAATGCAAGTGATCATAAATAATAGAGAAGACTAAGTGATACAGAATCACATAAAGAGCAGATATGATTAAATCAACATTTAAACTGAAATTTATATATGAATCACTAATCGTTTATGAGAATATTTTATATTCATTTGTCCACCTTTCTCCTACTGTCTCTTCATTTTCAGGGCAAGTCCGCCTTTCTCTACACTGATTTATTCCAGGAGGAAACAAGGAGAAACGACACTTTGGCTTAGTCACTTAGTTGCTTCAGTGCAACAATGAAAGATGCTAAGACAAGTTCTCATAGAATTTCTTATACATCTGCAATGTAATTTCTTTGACGTGCTTCAGATCCTTTACCGTCCCTTGTACATTGTTAGGAAAAAGTCAAGGAAGAGGAACCTACCCCAAAGTGTGTCGAGCAAAAGATCTAAAACTTAATGTACTCAAGTATAAGACAGACCTGAAAATACTAGAAAAAGGTACAAATCATATGATCTGGTGATGTGTACAGTTGTTATGAAAAGAGCTTCCCTGCAATGATTTAAGAATCCCTCCTTGGAAATAAAGTCATCAGGACAGTTAGGGGCACAGACTCTGCAAAAAAATTGTAGCTAATAGCTCATCCATGTGACTGTATGTTGTAGAACCTCTCACGGTACAGAACAGAAGTGCTTCAGTGAGCTCAGAGCCTACTGGGATGTGACACAGGACTAGCGTTTCAGGCACTTACCATCTCCCCTCTCTCAGCTGAGTTCATTATATTTATAACCATTTCCCAAAATAGTTTTCAACCACTTTTTTCATGTGCTTCTATCTACTAATTAATTTTAGTTTTCTCATTACAGATTCATAAATTCTGTGGCCAGAAGCATCACTGCAATAATCTGTGAACCAGGGCCAGAAGACAGCTTTTTTTATCTCCCCTAAACATAGACCTTATTGAACAAAGGCTTAAGAATACCTGCACATGAGAAACCATACCACACCATTAAGGGGGGAGAGACAAAGGGGGACGGGGGCCAGGGGAGATTTGAAATATACAAAAAGTTCTTATGTAGTCCAAACAATCCATGGAGAAATTAACAGCAGCCAAAAGCACAGGGAGATCAATGGATTTAGAGGACAAGAACCAGATTAGAGGTTGGTTTTAAGGCTCCTTGGCTTGTCTGTGTAAAATTTGTTTTCTCATTAAGACTGCAGCATCAACTCATGACATAGACCACATCATATGAGACAGGAAGATTTAGTCAAGTTAAATAGAAGCTGAATGATTTTCTATGTTTGTACAATATTTCAGATACCAGGCATGAAAAAAAAACGCATCCACGGTATTTCCAGGGAATGATAAGGGTAACAAAAATAATTCTGACCACTAATTACTGCACTAGGAAAGGTAACCAGTTATCCAAATGTAGGATATTCACCCCACGGAGTCTCACATGGGTGAAAAATACTGGAGAATCACTGCTAAATAATTTGGGAGTTTTTGTTAAAAAAAGACCTCCCAGGTCTTACAGTCATGCAACCCATTTGCATCCATGCAGTTTAATTATTAATGATGTAGCCAATTCCAGCCTCTGTTGCCATGCCATACACCAGTGCAAAACACCTTAGGTCTCCTCATATGGGCTGTGTTCTTGTTCTAGAGATAGGTTACTCAGTCTGGTAGTGAAAACCATGTTCTGATGATAATATTCTGGTAGGCTGACCCCAGCCAGCAGCTAAGCACTCATTCACAGCTGCTTGCTCACAAAAAGTAAGAAAACTTATGGGTCAAGATAAAAACAGCTCAATAAGAGAAGGAAGCAAGAAAAGAAACAAGTGATGTATAGAAAGTCCATCTCCCACAATCAGACCAATGCACAGCCAGTCTCTGAGCAAGAGACACCTTGGAAGACAAGATCCCATTCATTTTCTGTTGCTGGGTGTGATGTTATATGATATGGCCAGCTTGGGTCAGCTGCAACAGAGGTCCTCTCCCAGGGTGCTACCCACACATGCACCTACCTGCTGAGGGAGCAGTGGGATGAAGGAGAAAGCCTTAATGCTGTGCAAATGCTTTTAAGACTAAACATTGGTGTGCTATTAACACTGTTTTCATCACAAATCCAAAATACAATATCATATGGGGTGCTATAAAGAAAGTTAACTGTGTCCCAGCCAGACCCAATACAGCAATCAACATGCATATCTATTTTATGATCTTGATATATGGGCTTGATTCAGTTCAGTCTCACATTGCTGTGGCAGACAGTTTTAGACTTAAACATGTATCTGCTAGGCAAAATGAAGTTTCCCTGCACAATAAAAGATGGGAAAACTCTGAAATTTGGTCTTTGCTTCTTCTTTGTTCTCCATAGCGTCCGCAAGGACATACAATGCTGTATCTCAGTCATTCCCCCAAAACAATTATGCAATTGTCAAAACTAAAACTGTCAAGTTAGACCTTCTGCTGAACCGTAACCTACACAGCTTTATTTAAAAGGCATGGAATGGAGGAGAAGTATTCATTTAAATGATACTTTATATTTGTTTGCAACCCATTTTTATTTATGAATACAACCGAAACTTGCACTCACGCTTCTAGACATGAAAATTATGATGCCAAAGTTAGCATCTGTATTTGAATAACAATACACTTCACAGTGATTGCAATGTGGTTAATAATACATGATTCTGAACTATAAAAAACTTAACGGCGTAGAATCAACACTGATCATATAAACCAAATACCTTTCAGACACAATTAATTAGACCAACTTTTTTTTTTTTTTGATATTAGAACACAATTCCATTTACTTAATTTAGTCACACAAAAGCTCTGATCATAATTAAAATTTAGACCTTTTTAAAATTAATTTATAACCAAATGTGCAGAAGGGAATAATCAAGAAATAAAACCAACTACAGAATACCAACAAAACAATGCAAAGATGTAGACTTTTTTTTCATTTATTTTCTTCTTTTTATAATAACATGATCAAAATTGGACCCTATAATACTGACTCTAAAAACATTTTTCTGAAGTTTGATTTTTACAGTGACTCTGTAACTTAAAAAATCAAATTAATTTTTTTCTTTTTATTTATCCCCTCTAAAATCTCCTTTTTCCTTTAAATAATTCAATCATAAATTCATTCATGCCAGTGTAGATAAATACTTAGCACACTTTGTTTTGAGCATATGCATTAATGTAGCCTAGGCAACTTAGGTTTGCTTTTAAAAGTTTAAAAGTCAGCCTCAGTATTTCCTTCCAATGTACTTTCACAAGCAAAAGAAATACCTGCCGAGCCATATGTTCACTTTCTCTGTGTGATGCCTTACCAACACAGTCTCGAAAGAGAAGGTGAACGCTCTTTGAATTTGTACATATGCATGAGGGACCTGAAATGAAAATGAACATTCATAGTAAGGTGTCCACAGCAGAGAATTTTTAGACTATGGAGGTTAAACTGGGGATGGGTTTAACAAGGCATCTGGGAGATTTTTGGTGCCTATGCTATTATACAGGGCCAGCTTTCAGTCACCAGCTCCTCAGACCCCATCTGTTAGGCAGAGATAAAGGTTCCCTTGTGGAAACTGAGGCAGTAAATACTGTCATTCAGCTATTTGTGAGGAGCCAGGGACCTAAGACAGACAGCACTCAAAGGAGAGAGCTATCACACAAAGCTGTGAATAAATATTTAGAGGCCAACAAATAACAAACATAAGCAGAACTTAACTTTAGATGGGATGGGGTGACAGAAGGGTCAGAACATGTTCAGAACTGTAGGCACTGTGCTGCTAACAAATTTTACTATCCAAGTACATTAATTATTAGTTTAAGAAAATGAACAGCAACCAACTACAGTGAGAATTTTTAAAAAATAATATATATATATATGTTCTTAAATTACAGACCTACCAGCACACAGATTTTAATTATTCAATTAATAAAGAATTTAATGCAGATAGAGTGAATCCTGTAGGCAGAGTGCTGTCACAATAATAAGACAACAGGTAGCAAGAGAGATGAGGTGTAGCAAATGTAGTTAAGGAATCCAGGTCCCAATTTTTAAAGATATTTCAGTAATCTTCTATGGGAAGGGTGGAAAAAGAGGAAGGTTCTGGCAGTTCTATCAAGATTTCTAAGGTAAAATGTAGAGCTATCCAAATCAATGGATTTATATTTGTTGTTTTGTTTTATCTATAGAGTCAAAAGGTGGTTCAGATTCTCTGAGGTCTTTTGGGAACATGAAAATCTCACCAAACTCAGATCATCAGGTAATTTCTAGATACTCAATGGACATTTGTATAGCATCCTGGTAGGCAGAGCACTATCTGAAGAAGACCTGCATTTTCTACCTTCTTAAATCTGAAAGGACATGACCCACAACATCAACCTCCAAAGCAAGGTCTCTAATGACTCTGTTTAAACTATAGTTTGAATAGAAGCATTCTTCCATTGGAAACAATACAATAAGAACAAACAATACAGACACAAAACTCAGAGCATCCAAAAATGGCAAGTAAAAAGGAAGTACAACAGCTGGACAGATGCAAGCTTGAAGGTCTGACTTCAGTAAATAGAGTCTGTAGATCATGCTGGTGGATTGCATCTCAGAAACCTACGTTGAGTTTAAGGAACATGGGCCTGATGTATCTATGTTTAACTTTCTATGCAGAGATCATCTCATCAGTATTAGAAAATATATACCATTTTCTTCTCCATCGCCAAGTAACTGGTTTAACTGGTAAAACTTAGGAGTTCAGAGGGTTCAGGAATCTGATGTATGTCTCTGTGTACTGTATCAAAAATAATAATGACCCATATTCTCTGTTTTTTTTTTTGTTTGTTTGTTTGTTTCCAATATTCTCTCTTGTACCATGTCTGTAATGGCTCATAATATGCTTTTTTTTTTTTTTTTTGGTCTCTCTGAAGCTTCTGTATTCTGTGTTTCATCTCCAGACTCCGCAGTAGTGGGTCCCACTGGCTTGTGCTTCTGTTTATCTGTACTGCCCTCAAGGGTTTCATCCTTTAATATCTGCTACCACTTCATTCTGGCTATCCTTAGCATTTGCAGGCAACTATTACAACAGATTGCAGACCACCACCCCCAAACACCTCCCCCGCCACACACACACACAACACACTTTGGTTTTGACATAAGCAACAGCAAGGGGAGAAGAAGAAAAGAAGAAAAAAAAAGTCCCTCTGTTACCCTGAGAGCTACATCTTAGAAATGGTGATCTGTATTCTGAATGCACTATAGAAACCAACAAAAAGGTATTACATTTCAAGTCTGCCACAGGGAACTGGGTTTTGGTTCTCTCTGCCCACCCTCACAACTCCTTCCTTTTTATTTTATTTTTTTTTTCCAATAGCATGCAGAACCAAAATCAAGAAAGGTTAATTCCTACAAAAAAGTTAAGTGCTATGCATCTATTTTTTGGCTAGAAAACTGTTGTAACAGTTGATACACTGTGGCAACTTTCTTGGCAGAAATAATGAGAATAACTGGCGCTTACTAAATGTTAAGAATAGGTCAATATCCTTCTTGAAATGAAAAGCACTGAACCCAAAAACATTGCAAGTACCTTGGAGCTAATGGACAGACTGGAAACATTTACAGTCTTGTTATTTCATCTCCCTTTTTAAGGATAAGTAGATACAGTGCATTACATCCATATACTTTATATAGGATTTAGATCACAAGGTTTTGTATGTGGTTGGGGCTGCAAATTGCCTCTGGAGTGTATGGTAGTACTCTTGACTACTCACTCTGGCTGACTCCTGCTCACTTATTAAGCATTACAAGTGCTTATCTTGTGAAAATGATAACTAATATTTTTAATGGTAGCAGATATAAAAAAGGTATGTTTAAAGGCATTTACAGCAGGTTCACACCAACTACCCATGTTGTCAGTAAGAGCTCATTTTAGTAGCACAAAAGAGAATTTAAAAAAAATAAGGAACAGAAAGATTTATTAAATGAAAATGTGGTCTAGATTTTTTTTCCAATCCCATTTTCAAATAAAGGTTAATATTAAGCATTACATATCTATACCTTTTCTGAAAGGGCAGGTTGTTTTTCTACTGAAGTCAGTTTAAATTTTTCTATTAATTTGAATTGCATCAGAAACAGAACAACCTCCCAAGCCTTGCCACTCATCCTGCAAGAAACTTTCTACCTGGTACATGGGATTCAGCATATATACCTCTGAATTCTTGAAAAAAAATAATAATAATAAAATAAAATAAAAATAAAATAAAAATAAAATAAAAATAAAATAAAATAAAATAAAATAAAATAAAATAAAATAAAATAAAATAAAATAAAATAAAATAAAATAAAATAAAATAAAAAATAATCACGTGCTGTCAGGTCAAGTAGGAATCTGCAAAAACAAATACTGGGTAGTGAGCATCCACTCCTATCTAATGACTAAATACTTAAATAAATAAATAAAATTGATTTGTCTGTGGTCTAAAATGGTGATCATATAAACAATTTAGAACTACATTTATTCCCATTAAAATTTCATATCAAACATCTACTTGAGCATACCTCAGCAGAGCTATCAGGAAAAAAAAATGCAAAGAAAGACCTGTTGTTTTTAGTGCTTTTTTTTTTTTTTCATGGATTTCTCCATGTCTCAGTTTCTTCTGCCTAAGAAATTCCTATTGCCTTTGTTGAAAACTGATCAGAATAGCCTTTTTCAAATTGGATTTTCCACGAGGACAGGAAGACATGTTTTACCTGTACTACCAGTGCTAACTTTTCATATCATTCACACTTCCCTAGTTAATAAAGCCTATTTATGCTTGACCATTAGTCACTGTGCCATACTGTTCTTGCCAGCGTTACTAAATACTGAAAAATATAAATTACTCACATTCCCTTACTGTCTTAGTCCCCAAGGTCTACTAAAAACACTTTAGCAATCTCCTTTCTTTGTCCCAGTGCTCTTCTGTAGGCCTCAGCGCAGTCTGAGTTGATGTGTGTAATGGGTCCAGACCCCACCTCATGTAAGAGCGGTTACCATTAACAGAGGTCACCTCCCTCCTCCACTTCTTCCTGAAGCCTTCTTAGATTCTTTTTTTTCTTTCCTACTGCAATGCTTTTGTTTATCAGGAAGATTTTTATCGCCTCTGTGGAACAATATTCAGGACCTTACATGCACACAGAAACATAAAATACATCAGACTCCCAGGGACATGAGTCCCATCTGTCATTTTAAAATCTCCACTTACATGTCTGAATCACCCTACTGACTTCTTGCCTGATTATTTGCCTTTCCTGGGGTTGGAACAACATGTGGAATTTATCTTAAGCATTACTTTCTATGCTTTTTGGTCGGTTGTTTCTGATTTCAGTTATTACCTCAGGCATTCTCAATGATTTTTACAGCTTCGCATTTCAGATTTATAGCACTTCAGCATTCTGTAGCCTGTTTCTGTAGTCTTGGCCCAAGAGGAAACAATGCATTTATAAGAGTACCTCAGTACTGACTGATTAGTCAGTACCTGGCTGACAGGTGTGAAGCTCTGCACTAATGCAGCAGTCTATTCATTTGGTTACACGCTGTAGGAGTAGGACAAGAAACTTCTGATCACAATTCAAGGTTTATTGTTACTAATTGTACTGCTATAATTGATGTGTCAGCTCATGTATGCTGACAGTTCCTGGTCCATAATCAAGCAACAAAGCAAAAACACATGTATCTTAGTACTATTCGTGAAGTAAGGTATAATTACAAATACAGTGTTTCTAATGAAAAGGGGAAAAAAGTGAGGAGGAAGTTAAAAAAAAAAAAAAGTGAGGAGAGGAAAAAGACAGCTTTTACATGAACAGTGTGCTGGTTAAAAGAAAAAATATGTAGAAAAGTAACATCAACTTTACATGTCACCATGGGCTCTGAAGTCACCCTTCAAGAGGAATCTTGAAACTGTGACAGCAGCATGGAAATAGCTTTGTACATGGTGGCCATCACAAAGCAAGTGAAATGTTGGGAATTAGGGGGAGATTGAAAAAAAAATAAAAAAATTTTGAAGGCAGAGCCACTGAGAGCTGCTAACCACACAAAACACCTTTACATATTTCCCTGTTCTTTTATACTGTTTTCTGCTAGGAAATTTACAAAAGCGACCTCAGTAAAAAAGATGTTAAATATACAACATTATTAGCCAAGTATTTCACTGTAATTTAAAATATCCCCATTCAGTGGACACTATCTTCCCTCTGACAAGCAGTAAGTAAAACTGTATTTTTGTTGGAAAAGTCTCTTGCAAAGAAAATCTGTGACGGAAGTTAATTTGTTATATATTGTGTACCTTAAAATAAATAAATAAATAAATAAATAAGCACTTTTCCTCAATTTATACATTTCAACCAATTTCGAAAAATGAGTCAAACAGCATATAGGAAAGTCCATTCCCTTTTTTCCACTAAGGTCATTAAAATACTAGCACCTGAGTATTTCCAAGAAATTCTTGCATCAGAATTAATTTTAATCAAAGACACAGGCCAACTGTGGTTGGATGTCAACAGAGTCCAAAACTAACAACAACACTTATCTTCCTAAAATACAAATATATGCTTGCACCATTAGAAAATGAACCTAAAAGGTCATCTGTCTTGCAACACCAGCCATGCAATTTCTTTTGCACAACTTTTAAATTATTGCCAGTGTGCTGCAAAGAAGCAGAGGTAATGGTGGAAGACCCACAGAATAGCAGTTTATTTGCTTTTACAAGAATGGTCAAAAAGTTGTGACCATTTCTGAGATCTCAGAAACTAAAACAGTTAAGAAAGACTTCTACATTCTTGTATCTTTTGTGTTCTCTTGGTGGGATTTTCTACTACAGTCCTGTTAAAAAGTAGTCCTCTAAAAAGTAGATTCCAACTCTAAGTCTTAAAGAGATCTTTCAGCAATTCTGTTTCATTGATTAAAACAATCAAGAAAACATGGAAATGCCAGTGTGCAAAACACTTGTATCCTAAGCTACGTGATAAATTCTAGTATGAACAAACACACCATTCATACCACCTCCTACATTATTTAGCTAGTTTAACAAATGTAAATTAAGTACTTGAAGTCAGCAAAATTAACTATAATAGATGAGGCTTACAAATAAGTAATTCTGTACAGCTGCCATTTGCTCAATATTATAAAAACGCTCTTAATTTGATTTAACACATCTGTGAAGTGACTTCATTCTATAGATTTATTATTTGCATTTGCATTTTTTTTCTGCTTACGGTAGGAAAAAAAAAAAGAGAGAACCAATTTCACTTGGAAATTTTCATTTATTAGGCTGTTAAATAAATCTTTTCTATAGTGCTTTGTGATGCAAGTATCCACAACATCAGTGAACAGGGCTCTATGGTAATTAGGGATAAATAGTCTGAGTGGCAAGCCATTCAGTTTTTTGTTTTGCTTTGCTTTTTTCCCCTCCATAATATACTCTTGGTTACTCTTCTACAGCTGAATTTGAAAACCTAGTTGGGTACACATTCTTGTGTGATTTCTTAATCAGATTAGAGATAGGCACTCAAGCAGTGCTACCTTATTTCAGTGATTTAGCATTTTTCTGTTAGTTTGGATATAAGCACTCCATCCATTTAACAAATTATGCAGCCATCCATGATTATATTTCCTGGTGCAATAGGTCGGTTTCTTACCTGGTAAAAGTAGAAGTAATTTCACTAGCTTCAATGAGGTTAATTCAGAGCATTCTTAGCTCTGTCACTGTATGGCCAACATTATTCTGGCCACAGAGAAGCTTGTCATTCTTTTATATAGATCTTATTTTCGTTCTATCTAAAGAAATTGTTGAAAAAAGTAATAAATAAGGGTAAAGTTACATTTTTTATCATATCTATGAAATTGTGAGATTAATGTCATGAGGGACAAAGGGTCTGTAAGCATATCGTCAATATGTAACTGACAGATTGCGATCAGTCACAAGGTTTTTCATAAACCTGAGGTATGTGTACTACATATCTGAGGAATAAAACATGTCAAACTATAGTCACAGAGAAATTATCCAGTTCGCCTGTGGGAAGATACTTTTAAAGAAGAAATATTCCTGAATAAACTGGAGAACTATTTTGCTCAACTTATCTTACACTGATTGAATGTTCAAAAAAAGCAGTTATATTTATTTGATTTTTATTCCTTAAATGTCATTCTGTGTTTAATAATTATGTTAATCACATAAGGACAGACTCAGAAAGAGTTCAACATCTACGTGTCACCTAACGTTTAGCACTTCAGCAAGGCAGTTGAAGCTTAATGCTGGAGGCATCTAGTAGATATCTACATGGACGGCAAATCAATTACCAAATTACAAAACATTCTGAGTAGGGCTCATGATAGCCTTTCCAATAAGCTGTTTGTCATCCAATGGAATAATTCAATTGACCATATGGCAAATACCAGGAGGAGAAAGCATGACAGTATAACAAGTTGCTATTTCACTCATTTTAGCAAGGGACTACTTAGGTCTGAGTCCTATCTTGGTTGCTATTTAATCTAAAGTTAAAATATATAAATATTAACTGACAAAGCAATTGAAGCTTTTATTGTTATTGTTAAACTGGAATCTGGTCTTTTCCAAGTACTGTTTCCTGCCTGTCAGACTTATTGACTACAGTTCCTCAAGTCGTTAAGGCAATTTTATCCTGTTTGCCTACCTCCTTTGTACAACTGAGAGGAAAATGCTCTTTAACACTATGAGAAACTTGAGACACTTGCACTATGTGATAAAATGTTTTGTTCCACCACCACACTTTTGCTGTAGCAACAGAACTAATTTGGAAGTTAATCTCAATAAAACCTGTGGGTGCTAAGAACGCAACCACATTTTATATGGTGGTTACATAACTTTTAATTCCAAACGTTAGTTTCAACAATTAGAGAAAATATGTCTTAAAGGCTAAGACTAATATGCTTCGAATAAAAACAGGGAAAAGAAAAAAGAAAAAAAAAGAAAAAAAAAAGAAAAAAGATGAATCTATAAAGCCTAACTAAAGCAAAGGCAAGTCTAAACAGGTAAAAGTCTTTTTTGTTCTATGAAAATCTGCTGCCCATGTTTGAATGTACGGACATTTCTGTCACAGTCAGTGAAACATGGACATATATTTCATATGGAAAAACATTTACCAAAATACTCTTAAAACTTCTATAAGACTTTTCTGCCTTTTGCTTATACTACTTTCTTCACTGAGAGAAAAAGAAATGTATACATATACATATGTACACATTTTACTTAAACTCCTCTGGATTTTTCCAAAGTCTAGGATAAGGCCACAATGCTAACTATAACTCTAGAACGTTATTGTCATTTAAGAAGTGGTTTTATGGCACATAAATATGCAAAGTCATGTTTCTGAACAAATGCAGTAGTATGTTGGTAAAAGCCAGGTCTAGCACCAACCTCTCCACTGAAAAAATGGACCAAATATTATATAATTTTTCATTTTGTTCTGCAGTCTGTGTATATTTCACAGACCGGTTTTGATCTATAGTCTTCTTTACTGCCTTACTGAAAAATACAAGACAAGGTCTTATTTGTTACCATTAATTACAGAAATTTATATACAGAAATAAAGGGAAAAAAAAAAAAACATTTGTGTTTGGATGCAAGGCTCTGCCATACAGACCATCACCTTCACTCATAGTCAAAAAAAATGTTTCACAAAAGAGCTACTGAAGTGGGAAGATTTATGGTTGCTTCTTTAATTTTTCTATCCAGTCAGTTTCAGTATAATAAGTAAGAATGAAGTATCTTAATGTTGCTTGAATATTTTTACACATGATGAATAAGACCCTTTTATAGTCTGGAAACAGTGATAATTGTATTTTGTACACTCTGTACCGAATCTATAATTCTTATTAGACATACAAGTTCTTCCACAGTATTTTAGGTAATGAAGAATAACCAGAGCCATGCTGCATTAAGAGGCTCATTTTTCCATGAAGCAATAAACCATACAACATTTATATTAGTGACTCTCTGAAACTATACACAGTAAACATAATAGCAGTAAAAAACATCAATCTTGTGAATGACAGTGATGGGTGTTGCCCAGAGCTCTAAGTAACATGAACATCAAAAAGCACTCAGTCTCTTAAAAAGTGGTCAGAAATCATGCAATGGGACATATATTTGATCCTGAAATAATCCATCATTCACATGTATTTCAGCATGCATTTCTTTTACATGCTGAAGTTATTGAGAGAGCATAAGTTATGTTTGCTTAAGGCAAACTATTTGACATAGCTGTCAAAAAGCTATTTGACATAGCTCAATACAAAATAAAAAGCACCGGAACAGGTCTAGCAACACCAAGCCAACTTTAGAATTTTTGCAGAAGCTAAAAACTCATTAGAAATAGGAGTATCATCACTTATACCACTGGAATTAGTATATCATTGTGAATGTTATGAACTGTGGGAAAGCTCTGAAGAACTAGGAGAAAATCATATGACTTTGTATCTTCTTTAGAATATTTTCTTTTTACAACTGAGACAGGGATCCAGGTTTGTTTAAATTCTTAATGGGATGATAAAGTATTCTTCTTTTTCTACCCCCTACCACATATGTTTTACTAAATTAAATTGTTTTGGGGATTAGATTCCTTGCACCTATATCTGCTTACTGATGTGCTATTGAAATTACTGTGTAAGCTCAGTGTCCTGCAAAACCTTACAGAGTAAAGATATGGTAGAAGAAGTTATGCTCTCAGCATCCGAAAAGAATAAAATAAGCAGCCTGTACCATATTTTTATATTTTCTAAGCAAGACTTCTGTTCCTGATATGTAATTTCGATTCTCTTCCAACTTAAAGGGCATAAATATGTTTTACAGCATATCCAATTGTCCAGAAGTATTCAGACAACCTTTTTCTGTTTATGCCATTAGAGCTGTGTATGTGTAAGTTGGTTTAGTCTATGCCTGAGCCTTCCTGTTCTATGCAGTGTATTGAAATTCATTTTTAATGAAGATAAACTGCCCAGGGTTATTGTCTTCTACTAGCAAGTATTTAGCAAGGGAACATAATTTCAGAAATAAAGCAAGAACCTCAGGATTATAATGTACAATATCTACCCAAACTCATTATTACATATAAATATACATATTTCTTCTTTCAAGTAAGGAAACCCACTTTTCTCATAAGGAATTTTTTTCTCATAAGGAAACACTGGCAATGTTTTTTTCCCCTCAGAATTTCAGCCCAATATTAAAGGCTGGTATTTGTGCTATTACTAGTTCCCATTTAGTATTTTGTAAGCCTGATAGAGCTTTTGAGTGCAGATCAAAACTAAGGCAACTTTACAACATTCTGGCAATGATAAGAAGCCTGAAAATGAATATAAATGTGATGTGTCCACTTTATGCTGTCAGAGTGATATAAAGTGGTCTCAGCATAAATGAGGAACCCTACAGAGTTTGAGTATTTCAGTAGATAGTAACTCAGAGGCCAGTAGTTAAGTGTTTCCCTGCATATCAAAGCACTTATAAAACAAGTATCATTATAATACAAAAATTCCATAGTGTTTGAGCGAAAGCTTATGACAAATAGTGCTTTAACAACCCATAGTGAGCTTGAAGGATGGATACTATTTTTTTCTATTAGTGACTCTTAAAAAAAGACAGAACAGTTAAATGTTTTGAGCTTGATTTTGTCTCTCCAAACAACCAAAACAATTAATAAGACTGCTAGACAAAATGCTGAATCCTTCATGGTATAAACAACAAGCCATATGTTAAAAAGTTTTTATTATGAAAATATATTAGTTTCTTACAAACAAGCACTCAAGTATAATAATACATGCAACAAATCTGTCTTAGCAATAACAAAATTATTCAGAAATATCATTCATGGAATGACTCCTCCAACTGTCCCACTATGCTGTTTATAATCATCTCAATTACTAATTCATTATAATCTTTTTGAAAAATCTCATTTTATTTGCATTTTATTTTATTGAGATACTGTACTCTTATTACAAAAGTAAACCCACACATACTGTCATAGAAGTTGTTTTGACATAATATTGTCAAATATCAACTTTTCAGGTTTCCCAAGTTATTTACTCTTTCAGCTCACAATATTTCATAAAACACATATGTGCCATATTAACAAATATCCTGCAATATTACATCTATTACATTAACAAAAATTATATATCCTTTTCTATGTTAGTCAAAATGGAATTATTTTTATTTAAGTATTTAATTTGTTATTCTAAACACTCTTAAATCTGTCATAGATTTAATCCATAGGAGTTGGGCTCGAGGATCCTTGTGGGTTCCTTCCAGCTCAGGATATTCTATGATTCTATAAACACTATGAAAGTTAACCCAGCTTCAAGACATTCATCTGTTTCTAAACCTCCTTTTCTTTACAGCTCTAGAATGAAGAAAAAATATCTCAAGATAATCAGGAGTCTGTGTGCAAGGCTTAGATACCACAAAATTAGGAAACATTGAGTTAGATTATTGTTAAATCAAAGTGGTTCCCCAAGACTGCTGTTATATCATAGATGAAGGCTTAACATTTTTCTGCCCTCATCTTTGCGTAAATTACAGGTGTCTCCATGCTTAGTAGGAGATTAATGATACTGATGTCTCTCAGGTCTCTGTGCCATATATGCAGTGGCAGTTGGCAGGTTTACTAACTCATTCAGACAAGAGGAAACCTATTTAGCAAACATGTCAGATTTTCACAGCTTTCACCCTTAGGATGTTCCAGCACAGCTTTGCCAAATATCTCTGCTGTTTCTGTAGTTTTCCTTGCTTCAGTAGAGCACAAAAAGTTATTCTCCAACATGCACTGCTGGATAGCAGCCCAAAGTGAGGACATCCTTAAGAGACTGCAAATACACACAAAGGCTGGTAAAAGCTCACAGAGATTGGCTGGAAACTCCTCTACAATCCATTGACCTTAGGGGCAACATTCTCAGTTTACTGCCATGTATTCTCTGTAGTCTGCTAAGAATCATTCCCAAGTCTTAGCAACCACTACCTCATCCTTCATTTTCATCTGGTTCTGGCTTGTGACTTCCAGATTTAGTGTTTTAAGTTTAGTGATTTCCAGAGGGTCATACCATCATGGAATACCTGAGGTGGAAGAGACCCAAAAGGATCATCAAGTCCAACACCTGGCTCCACACAGGACCACCCAAAAATAAAAGCATATGTTTGAGAGCACTGTCCAAAGGCTTCTTGAACTCCAGCAGGCTCAGTGCTGTGACCACGTCCCTGAGGAGCCTATTCCAATGCCTGACTACCCTCTCAGTGAAGAACCTTTTCTTAACAGCCATCCTGGACCTCCACTGTTGCAGCTCCATTTTGTTCCCTCAGGTCCTGTTGCTGTCACCAGAGAGAAGAGATCAGGGCCTGCCCCTCTGTTCCCCTCGTGAGTGCAGTGGGTTAACCCAGCTGGGCAACTGAACTCCACACAACTGCTCTCTCACTCCCCTTCATCAAAGGGAAAGGGGGAGAAAATACAATGAAAAGGGCTCAAAGGTTGAGATAAGGACAGGGAGATCACTCACCAAATATCATCACAGGCAAAACAGACTCACCATAGGGAGATGAATATATTTTGTTACCTCTAACTAACAAGCTAGAGTACTGAGAAGCTAAAAGCAAACTAAAAACACCTTCCCCTCCGATCCACTCTCTTCTATGTCCTCGCACTGAGCAGTGCAGGGGAACTTGCAGGGAAAATGGGTGTTGTGGTCAGTCCCTAATGCATCGTCTCTGAAACTCCTTCACAGTCACTCTCTGTCCCTGCTCTAACATGGGGTCCCTCCCATGGGATGCCATCCTTCCCGAACTGTGTGGGCTTCCCACAGGCAATAGATCTTCAAGAACTACTCCAACATGGGTCCATACCATGGGGTCCATCCATCAGGAGCAAACTGCTCCAGCACCGGTCCCCCACAGGCAGCAGCACCCCCTCAGGCCTCCTGCTCCTGCGTGGACTCCTCTCCACGGGCTGCAGCTCCAGCCCGGGGCCTGCTCCTGCAGGTGCTCTCCATGGGCCGCAGCCTCCTCCAGGCCACATCCACCTGCTCCACCGTGGTCTCCTCCATGGGCTGCAGCGTGGAGATCTGCTCTGCTGTGGGACCCATGCGCTAAAGGGAAACAGCCTGCTCCACCAGGGGCCTCTCCACAGGCCGCAGGGGAACTTGTGCTGCATGCCTGGAGCACCTCCTGCTGCCCTCCTTCTGCATTGACCTTGAGGTCTGCAGGGCTGTTTCTCACTCCTGACTCTCCCAGCCATTGTTGTACAGCAGTTTTTTTCCCCTTAAATCTGCTCTCTCAGAGGCCCAACCAACATCGCTCCCTGGCTCGGCTCTGGCCAGGAGCAGGTCCCTTTTAGAGCTGGCTGGAGCTGGATCTGACCTGAAGTAGGGCAGCTTCTGGACTCATCTCACAGAGTCCACTTCTGCAGCCCCCTGCTACCAAAACATCACCACATAGCCCAGGACAGTGGGGAAGCTGAAGGCTGCCATGACACCTCCCCTCAGTCTCTTCTTCTCTAGGCTGAACAAAGTGACCTCAGCCACTCCTCATACGTCTTGTCCTCTAGACCCTTCACCTTCTTTGTAGCTCTCTAATAGTTTTATGTCCTTCTTACGCTGTGGTGCCCTATACTGCACACAGTACTTGAGAAGAGGCCACACCGGCACAGAGCAGACTTGGACAAATACTTCCCTTGACTGGCTAGCAGTGCTGTGCCTGATGCACCCCAGGATATGTTTGTCCCTTTTGTCTGTCAGGGTACACTGTTGACTCATATTCAACTTTTCCTTGACCAGAATGCCCAGCGTTGCAACAAAATATGCTTGTTGGTGATTTGTTACCAGCCCCCGCTCCTTGCATTACTTCAGGTCACTCTGTGGGAGGTTTCCTGCTGAATCTGTTGTAAACAGTGAACAACAAACAAAGTAAACTGGCATAGTATTTTTGGACTGGTGTGATATGACAGCACTGTTTGTAATGAGAGAATTGTGTGACCTAAACTATTTTTCAGAGTTACCGTGAAAGGAAATAAAAGAATTGAACATGCTAGACAGAGACAGGATGTTATCAAATCTTGCATGAGAGATCTTCTCTGCACAAAAGATTGTCTGATTGACAATTCTGTCATAGTCATAATTTTAAAGGTATAAAAATTACTTAAGAGAAATACATTATGTAAGTAACCATGAAGGAATTTTTGCCAATTCAACTGTGATTTTAATAAAGTGTGGGGCTGGAGGAGAGGGTGGTTAAGGTTAAGGTTATAGATCTGTATGAAAATGACAGGTCTTGAAAATGTTGAAAGACTACCACAAATCAAAGTAACTTATTTTACTTCAAACTACAAAACTATGATTTTAGCCTTTCTCTATGAAAGTTTAAAAAAAAGTAAAAAAAAAAAAAAAAAAAAAGCCTCTACAATATTGTCTCCAGATTGAGACTCCTGTTGAACAGATGGCTGCCAATTATGTCAAAGTGCTAAACTACACGAGGTGGTATTTTTCCAGAGGATGGGTATTAATGTCCATTGAAAATAAAGCTGTAAACATTATCCATTCCCAGTGAAGAAATCAGTGAAAACTTGAACTCTCATAATAGGAGTTACCCCACTAGTTGTACAGAATCAGTGGTGATAGAAGAAAGGATGAACGACTTCTGAAAGTTCATCTACTATACGACTCCTTGAATCCTGCATTATTTACTGTTGCTTCAGTTAATATGAAATAGATTGTCTACTCAACTCCCACACCAATGAAGACTTCATTACATGGAAATAATCATAAGAGAAAAAAATACCTTGACGGATTAAGAGGCTGACAGTCTCTTAATAATTCCTGCACTGTTCATTCTTTTTAGCTTTAATACATAGTGAAGCTCCATAATAAAGTTTACTCTAACAAACACTGCAGAATTTCTGCTCTCTTCCAACTGCACGTTTTTACATAAACTATATGTGTATTCTGTTTTTTTTCCTCTTATAATTAAAATATTATTTCCCTTCTTTAAGTAATCATTGGAAGCAAGAGTTCGTGATCTTTTCTTAGGGACATTCATAACATTTTCCTAGCTCAGCCAGTATTTCATTTGACTTTATCAATAGAATAAAATAAAATCTAGCATTTTCAATGAATTTACCTTACAGATAATCATGCTTCTTCCTGTGCTATTGCTTTTCCTATTTCTTGAGTTCAAGGTCTTCCTATTTGTTGAGACCAGGGCCATGATTTATTTATTTATTTATTTATTTATTTTGTGTGTATGTGTATATATACTCCCATCAGTATAAAAGACATAAGAAAAGTGGATACAGGTCCGCTGTCTAATAGATGTAGTTAATTGTACTCAGTAACACTATAATAGGATTATATTTTACTCATAAAAAGTAAAACTAGCTGTAGCCAAACTGTGCAGAAAGTAAACCATCTATCCATACCTTAATTTATTGGATGCCATGGTGAAACCAATGCTTCTTAGACTTAGAAATAAGATGGAATAAATAGTGAAAATATAACATAGAAATGCTGGTTAGTATGTGAAGGGTTGCAAGACATGGACTCCTGATGGCTCTTGAACAGGAGACGTTTATTGCCCTTTTTCACTACTACATATACTTTCCCTGTAGCCCCATGCGCTGTCCACGTGCCCGAATCTGTCTTACAATTGGTTAGAGACCCTCAGACATGCGCCTTGAGCCGGCCAGCAGTTGGCCACTGCCCAAAGTCATCTTTAACAATGTAGCCAATTTACTTTATCTCGACCTTGCTCAAGATTTTGGTTCTACCGCTGTTTTCGTCATTATCTCTAACTCAGGGACGTGTGAAACAGCACAAAGCTCCCTGCAAATTTCTTTCCCACAAGTATGATCTACAGAACAAAGTATTATTCATTAGAGAAACTGGTTCATTACACCGATTTTCCTCAATCCTGCAATTCAGTGTATGGAAAGAAAAGGTTTATGACTAAACACTCACTACTACATGACTGATTTCCACTGTAAACTCTTTCCCCCAATATCTGTTCCACATCCTGTGGATATTCATTCCCCATTTTTAAAAACAACACATTAACTATTCTCAAGGAAAGTAGCCCTATCTTATCCTCCACCTAAATTTGTAGCTATTATCCCCACCATTGTATTTGTCACCTCTATTCATGGACTATTCATCCTCATGCAGGTACTGACACCATCCCACCCAGAGGCAACATTTGAAAGACCCCTTTGCTAGAAGCTGCTACCTCAGACAGAGGTTTGAGACAGTAGCTCTAAACCATTTCTCATAAAATCTTCCACAAAGAGTGATATATCTGGTCATATATTTTCCTCAAATTTTGCAGACACTGTAGCTCACCAAAACTTGGGAGGGGATTTATGGTGCTCATGTCACTTTTATTGCCTGTAAACTAAGATTTTTTATTCATTTTACTGATCTTTAGAGAACCATCTCAAAAATAAATATATTTGATCACCTGGCTTAATCAAAGTCCATTGCTATCCATAAATATATTAATTTCCATTCCTTGAATTAGGAGTACTTAAAACCAAGCTAAAAGAATCAAGAGAGATTCTGGCCTGTTCTATTTGCTTTAATTCCAATCGAAACTTGACTTATTTCTCAAGCAAAATAAATTAATAAATGCAATGTATTGGCAGAAAATAAACACTCATTGCTTTTCTGGAAATTTCTGAGATACAGTAATCGGTATAAAGAGCTTTGCAGACTCAACTATATTTTCTAAGTCATTCTGTTTATTATTATTTTTAATTTCTCCCAACCTTCTGTCTCAGGCATGACAGCTGCCCTTGAGCACTCATACCTCTATTGCTTCCTTCAAACCATTCTTCACTGCATAAGAGAGCCATATGGAAATTTTAAAAAATAAATTAATTAAGTTACCAATCCCCCTTTCTCCTCCCTGTAAACATTGCTCAAAACTGGGCAGTGATGATAAAAAATTAAGTAAAAAAAAATTAAGTAAGGTGTCAGGTGATCTTAGCTAGACAGAAGAATAGTTCTTCAGTTATAAATTGTCAAATAATTTTAAAGGAGCAATTAAGATGCACCCTAAAATTACGTGGAATAAACTTTCCTGCTTGACAATACAGAAAATATACTATTGGCTGTTGGAAACGGGTAGAGTATATATTATATTATATATATTATATTATTATATTATGTATTATTAAAATGAAAGTGACATTAATAAATATAGATCACAGTCCTGAGAATTGGCAATAGAGGAGCTTCAATTTGGAGACTGGACTAAGACTTACATAAACTATTTTTATCTTCCTGGGATTGTGTCTGGCTTTTGAATTCACACTAGTTTCTACCTTTAAATTCTGTGTTACTCAGACATGCAGCTTTAACAGAGTTCCTGCTCAGAAAGGACACAAACAATGTATGAGTTGCAATTAAGATTTATTCTCCAGTGTCACCAGTGCTTCCACAAGTCAAAGAGAATGATCATCCCAACAACTTCCCATAGACTTCCTCTTATGGCTCAGATATCACTCCACACCCTCTCTGTGTGCATTGGAATAGCCCCACACTTGCTCTTCAGCCAGCTCATGGAAACATGAGGTTACATGCTCAGTACAAAGTCTCTGAGGGAAATCTCAGCAAAATTGCTGCAGTCAAGCTAGACAACCAACACACTTCCTTCTGACTTCACAGTGTATTCACTTACAGTCTTCATAACAGAAAGGGGAATTTCCAGGTCTCTTTACCACTGTTATCTTTTAAAACAGCCATTACAACTAAAAAGACATAAATATAACACAGTATATTTAGATTAGAAAACCAAGTTAAAATAAAACAAAATAAAAATCAGTAGGAGACTTTTATTGGCTGAACCATAAGTAGGGATAAGAAGAACACCATATACTGAACACAAAAAATGAGCAAGAAATGTTTTAAGCTATCAAATTTTTAATGCAGATACACTGTGTTTACTGTGTATCTTTCACAGAAAAAGAGCAGTGGAAAAGAGACAGTTCAGAAAATGATAAAGATTTTTCTGAAAATGGGCGAGGAATACCTTTATTTAAAATAATTCTTCCTTTTTTTTTTCCAGTTGTCTTGTACAGATGTTTCCTGATGCTTTGAGAAATTATTAATCTTACCTCTCAACTGCAAAATCTGAATTTGATTCCCCTATTGAAAATGCACCACTTGAAAGGATGCATCATTAGTGGTGGGAAAAAATAAATAAACAAATCTAATGTTACGGTGTGACTGCCATCACTACAAAATAAATATTTTCAGCATTTGTTGAACATATTCTTACCTCCATAGTAGATTTTTACAAGATCAAAGAAACAACAGCAACATCAAACATAGTTATTTACAAAATGGTGCAGGCACAAGACAGACATGGCATATATTAGTGCTTCAGAAGCCTGTTATGAGTTAGCTAGTTCTTTATTATATTGCATGGGATAGGTTTTTCATATTGTTAAAACTGGAAACATCTACTGGAACTCCAAAGTCTATGTCTCTGTGCATGTAACAGACTTTAGAGATTTGATTTTCGTGTTCCCAGTCATTTTTTGTATTAAATTTTTAGCAATATTTTAGCCAGACATATTTTTAAGGGCCCATAGAATTCAATGAATAACATCCAATCAAATCAAAAAAGTTCCATGTTGAGAATAAAAGATCTAATTAAAACAATAGCCTTCATCTTCAAGGGTCATAGACCCTCTTCATTTATCAGCTCTTGTTAGGAAAGGATCTGATCATGTATGCTTCAATTAGCAGCTAAGTATTTTCCTAGGACAGGGTGACATAGATCACTGAAGTGGGAAGACAAAGAAAGTATACTGGTTACTGCAGTGGGGTTGGTGGAAAACAAAATCAAAGTGTGTAGATACACACAAAAGGAAAGAACCTTTATTGCTAAAGAAAAAGCCCTGAAAGATTTTGGCGTGGTATTATCCCTTCCTGGGTTTGGGAAGCAGGATGGTAGCATAAACAAATAAGCTATTGAAAAACAAACAAACAAACAAACAAACAAACAAACAAAACAATAGCACACCTCCATAGAGGACCCAAAGTATAGCAACAACAAAGAGGGATATTTAATGACTGAAGCAGAAGATTCTGTTATTCTAGCAGGAGAAGAGGAGTAAGATTCAAAAGCCAGTATCAGAGAGTGCTGAAGAGAACATGATAGACAGAGGCATTGCTTATCCCAGGAAGTTTAGCAGACAGCATAACAGTTTGGTAGTTATTATCATAATGCAATAAAAGCTATGAAACAACTTTGTCAACCTTGTCATTTCAATTTTTGTGCATCAGCTTTCTTTTTTCTGGATATGCCAGTGAATTCTTCTCTCCATAACATATTGCCATAGGGTAAAAGTACATAAAATAGTTCTGCCACAGAAGTGTCACATACAATAACATTATACCATAAATAACACTGGTTGTAGTTACTTCTGGAGGTCTAGATTTTACAGGTATTGAAGCATCCGAAGTACTTTACCTCAGCTCCAGCTGGGTGTACATGGATGGTGTTCCCACCTTTGGTCCTTCAGTGATAAGCAGTCTGTAGGAAATGTTCTCATGAGGTCTGGCTAACAGATGCAAATGGAAACTGGATCAAAAGTGGAGGGAAAGAAAAAAACAAACAAGCAAAAAAACCTGCTGGCCATCCCTGTCCACTCAAGGATTTGGTCTTGGCCTCTGTGTTGTACAGGGGCCACTGCTCCTTGACAAATACAGGTAGACAAATGTTAAGACCAACATTGCATTTGGGAAGAATATAGGCACCTAAGCGAGGTCCAAAAATATCTTAGGGGAGCATTCAGGGCATCCATGAGTTTGGATAGCGTTGCCTGAACCCTGGTGCACCCAGCTGCTTTTTTCAATATTTCTTTGCAATTACCTTTCTTTGGGCTCATTACACGCACGATCATTTTACCTCCTTCTCCTCCAGCACCTTTTTCATCCCTTCAATTTATCTCACATTAAATAAACTTGCCAAAATAAACTATTTGCTGAAGAACCATGCTCTTTCTGCTTTTGTATTAGATACCCCTCTTCATTTTAAAAAAAAAAAATCTATTTTTTAAAAAATTTTTTTAAAAAAAAAAAAAAATCTATTTAGTTTTAACTGCTAGGAGCTAGCTAATACTGCATATTTCTATGATCTCACATTAAAAAAAAAAAAAAAGCATACAAGGAGAGTTTGCTTGAATGAACTTCAGCATGTCATACATATACAGGAGCCTTACTTGAAGAGTGAAAAAAATAGTTTCAATTTTAGTAAAGCTTCAGTTTAAAGAACTTAAATAAGGAAAGGAGGAAGCCAGTATAACAACCAAAAGTAAAACAAGATTTTCTCAAAATAACTTTAGAAGCTTCACAAAAGCTGTCAAAGACAGACAAAAAAAAAATAAAATAAAAAATAAAATAGGAAAACAGAGGGAGGAGGTGCAAGGGGGAAAGGAAAAAAATTAGAATGATAAGAAAAGAAATCAACTGTTCACAACATCAGTGGAAAGAGGAAGTTCCAGTTCATTGGAACTTCATGTTCTTCATGCTTCAAGGGCTTCTGGAATAACAAAAAAAATTGTGCATGTATTCTTTGCCAAAGAGACTTGAAAAGACAGATGTTATCCTAACTTACAACCAGGATTCTGGCTGCCCATTTCAGTAGCATATTCTGGCCAATTAAAAACTGACATCTGTAGAAGTGAGTAGCAATAATGCAACCATGAGCCCAATGCTTCTACTGACTGCAGATTATTTTCTGTCTGAAAACATACACAATTTTAATAACAAAGGAATGCTTCATTGGTGATGCTTTAAAGGTTTTATTTTGAATAAAGTCACATTGTCAAGATAGACTGGTATTGCTTAGCCCAAAGAGCAGAAGGATAGATTTGATTCCCATTGAAATTAATGCAAAGACCCTTACCAAGGGAATTATGTCAGGGACAGTGTTAGCTCTGGTTTTTTTATTTTCTTTGTAATAGACAACCAAATCTAACAGTTTTCCTTAACACAGTCCAACAGAGCGATCATATGGGTGGATTTTACCTTTATAAATACTTGACCTTTATATTAAATGTTAAATAGTCCTTATCATTTTAGCCTACTAGTTCAGAGTGATTTTGAAAGTGTCTTCTTAGTTAAATTACACCTCCTGGAAAAGCTACCCAGTAAAAGCTATACACTTTAACTTTCCTCTGCTGGTGAGACAGAGAAAGATACCCCACTTTTTCCTCCCACTGGAGCACTACTTTGTAGCTAACGTTCAAACTTTGTCTGACACTCTGGGGTTTAAAAGGGAGCTTCCTTGAGAATGCTGTTAATGGAAATCTTTCTAGTAAAGAAAATGGGTTCTCAACCCTAGAGAAAGCCTATACCAAAGTTGCTTCTGGGCCAACAGTTCAGCATTCATACATGAAACTACTTTTAAACTAGCCTGTTTGAATATCATTAAGGATGTCTCCCAAGAAGCTGGATTAGACTGCCACTAAGCACTGTTGTCTGAAGTGTTTCACCCCAAGGTAGCTCCATGGTGCCCACATGAACTGCAGTTTCATCTGTTGACAGAGTGCAGAGGAGCTCCTGTGTGACTTGCAGATGTGAAGATTTATCTTCTGTACTTTTGCTTCAGAACTTGATAAAGGTTCTTCTGCCTCCACCACTTCCCCCCACCCCAGTTGTTACTTGTCACAGACTGTACAGGTTAACAAGGTTCTCATTGTTGTTGACATTTAAATCATTCTTTTCATCTCCTTCCTCCCATTTAATGATCTTCTCTTTTTTTTTTTTTTTTGATACTATCTGACATTTTTCTGACTTCTCCTTCCTACCCCTTACAGAGATGCCTCCAGAACGAAAGTAAATAAAACAAAATTAATGATGACATGAATGTGACAGCTTCCAAAACTTGCAATCATTGTTTTCCATTTCCTCCTACTACTCTAATAACAGGCAACAGTTTGATATGGACATGGAAACAATGTGATTCAGACACAGCAGCAGGCTTAAATAGGGAGTCAGCAAATTTATTTAATCTATTAGACAGCAATGGTAACTATTTCAAAGAAGTGAGACATTGTCTGAACCTGAAAATGAATTAAAGGTTGTACATTTAGGCCTTCCCAATGATCTATAAGTCAGCCACAACCCACTTGTCTTCTAGCTAAAAGTGGAAGTGAACAGCAATACGATTAGAGGATACAAACTGCTACCTCACTGCCTGCCAGGACAAATGCCCAGAAAACTGTAGCACAGAGATTTTATTTTAATTCATCTTCTACCCTGACTATGCTGATGAATCTGTATTTCAGTCATTTGTGCTTTCATTACAGTCATTTGAACTGCAAAACCAGACATTCTGAAAGTGGAAGAAAACAAACCAAACAAAAAAAACAAACAACCAAACGAAATAAAATAAAATAAAATAAAATAATAATAATAATAATAATAATAATAATAATAATAAAACACTACACAAAGCAAAGGTCTTATTATGGAAAAACCCTTCTGAAGCCCATACTATTAGTCACGTGTTTTCATATCAGCAGAGACTGAGCATGGTAACCTGACAAGCAGGATGTATCAGTCTAGAATAACCAGAGCAGTTAAGAAATAAATCAAGAGAACAACTTCCCAGAGCAACGAAATGACAAAAGGTGGGTAGGGACAAATTGTGGGTAGTCATAGATGTTTCTGCTAGTTCTTGTTAGCATCTATTTGATCTGTAGGCCTATAAATAACTCTGAAAAGTGAACTCTCAAGAACATGCTAAGAATCATGACTGTAGTGTTTTTGAGAAAAAGACTGAAGAGATGCAAACAGTGTGCTCCTCCACTGCTCAGAGTAATTTTTCCTCCTGACTTCCAACCACCATTTTTGTATTGTACAAATTTATTTTCAGCCACTTTGCCCTCATCCAATTCTAACTTGAGTTCTGACAGTGATTTAACAGCTGTACATACCATTTTGACCAAAGTAATGCTATTGTTGCCTTGTGCTATCAACTGCTTAGTATTTCTCACAGTGTTTTTTGAAGGGTTTTTCAATATCAAAGGCCAACATTCTCTGATCAATCAATAAAACTTACTCAGTGATCCTATTAAAGACAGAGTAATCTGTAAAATCTTTAGACTGTTGGAGGTGAGGTCTCAGCTGCATGCAATAGATACTCAACTCATTTTGTAATCCCTTCACTAGTAGCCTTATGGGTCTTATGCTACACACACACACAAAAAAAAAATGTTATGGTAGAAAGAGAGCAATTTTTAAATTGTTCACATGAATTGTTTAAATCTGAAATAAGATTTGGCTGTGGCACTGAGGATGACAGCTCAATACTTGCTGAAGCCAAAAATAAACCAAAGGTACAAACAAAGATATTTAATTAGAGTTCTACAACCAAAGTAAGTAAAAAAGCTAAGATTGAAAGATATTCCAGGCCTCTGAACCACAGGAGGCAACTGGGGGCCGGGGGGGCCCCCAGTGTCTCACAGACAGGGCCCCCCCATGTGTCTCACAGACACATGTGAGATGCTTCAGATTACAAGAGACTCTGCTCATTAAAGTAGGTGGTCAGCTACCTGCTGACTTGTGGGAGGCTATTTAGGGATGCTGGTCTGCATCTTTATTATCAGAAAATTTTCAGCTGATGCATGGGTGTTACCAATATACTGTCTGCATCGGGCAACATGAAGTTGCAAGTCAATTCCTTTCATTATAGCACACAACTAAAATCTTTAATTAATTTCAGAGCTTTCTTGACTGTCATCTGCTGTGTCTCACTGTGGCTATTAACTCAGCACCTTGCTGAGTAACCTTTACTAAAAACAAACTGATGCTAAATGTTATGTGGGATTTTCAGAAATTGTTTTTACAGTTTCCAGAGGGAAATTACTGATTTATGATAGTAATTAAAATTACATATTTAATTTAAGCCAGTCAGCTAAAGCTGTGGTTAAGGTAAGGAGAAATGAATTCACCTCACCCTAAAATAAGCATATAAGGCAGGTGGGATGAATAAGCTGCCCTGTTTGCCTTGACTGAACACAGAGGGAGCCAAGACTTAGACTGGACACCTAATTTTAAAATAATTAAAACTGGGACATACCTCAGCCAATATTTATTTGCAATTCAGTACATGTTAATCTCACAGTGTTTATGTGCATTTACAAGATGGAATTTATGTTTTCATGCATACAACTCAGTAAATATATATATTTATATATAGTGCACAAGCTGCATATACTGCAGATTTTATTTTGCATGTATGTATATAAAACCTCTATTTCTTGTATAATTTCTGTTAATCAGCCACTGATTTTTCTATCACACTTCCAATTAGATTCTGCTGTTAGATAGGCACCACAGGCTGGAAGTGATTTCAATGACCAATGAGTATTTCTCTGGACTTCTCTGGAGGTTGTAGCAGATGTAAGAGTATAAAGAAAACATAAATGTAATGATTTATCTTTAGCATAAGAGGGCATACGATTAACATTCCAGTGCTTTCGGACTATTTACAAGTGAGGAAATAAATATTTTTAATAGGGAGTGCTCTCATAAAAGATAAGAAATTTAAGCAATATTCATGCCAACATTAACATTTATCAGGTCACACCATAACGATAATAATGCATACAGTGACCCTAATAATGCAGAGGGTATTGAAGTGATGTAAATGTATCCCTTATCTAAAGTTAAGTTCCCTCATTATATTATGAGTTGCACCAATGTACTCAGGTTTTCAGGTGTTGATTTAGCAGAACACATTTCACAAAGGCCTAACTGCTTATCTGGGCTAACTTTACCAAACAAAATATTTTATTCAACAAAATAAACAGGGAGGTTGGAAAGTGAAGGAAGCAGGTAGCAAGAGACAAAACTGATCACATACAAACAGACATACATTCTTGGTAAGTGAGGGCACTCCACTCCCATTAGTTCTTGATATCTTACTGATATTTACTTCACTTCTAATACTGCTTGCTTGGTTCTCATCTTTGGATGCACCCTGTCTCCCAGCTTTCTACAGCTGATGGTTTCTTGTTATTTTCTTCTACAGCCTTGGCTGCTTTCATTGCCTTCACTGGTCTTCTTTTCAATTTGTTTCCATTTTTTTCTCTTGCATTCCTTTTTCCTCATTTTTCCATTCCCTGAAAGTCTTTTTCTACCTTTGATAGTCTCTTCCCCTTCATCAATAATCCAGCTGTTTGCATTGAGAGTTGTGCATTCAAGTAAAAAGATTCTTGATGAGTTGTCAAATGGTGTTGCTAACTTTTCAGACTTATTCCTTCTTTTCTGTGGTCCACATTTCCATTGTTGACTTAATATGCATATATTGGTATTCCATTCAAGCTACTGTAGCCAGAGTTATTTTTTGAAACACTAAACTTTGGCTGTCTTACCCAAAGGTTTTATTATTATTTTATTGAACTCCAGTGGGAAAGGTAAGTAGAAATTGACCTTCTATAGTCACAGTAACATAGCTTTATATTTCAAATGATTTTTTTTTTCCCTGTAGATCTTTTCTACTATTTCTTTACTCAAACATTTAATTCCCAAAGCACAAATGTCTATGAGGCTATTTCATATGAAAGAACTTGTTCTTCAGGTTCACTGAGTAGCCCTGAATCACAGTAGCTATTTGTTTTTGGTTTTGTTTTCCTCTAGAGTACAACTGTTTTACTCATGGTGAATTTCAAAAATAAACATATTTAATTGCCTTGAGCAATCCACAATAGGCAGCTGAACTGAATAAAATAATGTTTTAACTTGTTATATATGTGCCATTTAAAATTTTCAGTAACAAAAAACAAAACCAAAACAACAACAACAAAAAAAAGCACCTCAGGAATATCTAGGGTTAGTTATCTATATATCTGTCAATAAGATGGGATCAGATTTATTTTTAGCTCTGAATCATTGTGAGAAAAAAGATATGCAGTTGCTAGTGAGCATGCTTGCTTCAAGAATACTGCATTTCTACATGCTCAGAATAATTTTATATTCATTTTGATTAGAGCAAACCGCTTACTCTCAAGAGGTTGACAAACGTTAAAGATTTCCACTTTAGTGGTTTACAATGACATCAAAGTGGCCTTACATCTTTGAAAAGATCTGTTTCCTTGGTAACATGAAGCAAACTGTTCATTTCAGAGGTGCCTATAGAGAGCAACTGAGATTTTATTTTCATGTTAAATATCAAAACTTAATGTGGATAATGACATTGTACATAATATGCTACTGAGTTTAAAAGACGTTCAATCTTCAAGTAAATCATACCAATAGCCACTTTGGAATATCAATAATTTCTAATTATATTTGGATAATTTTATTTCTTGGAAGCCAAAATATGATATGTTTTCATGCCTATGAAATGAAACAATTTAATAAAAATGAAATTTTAACAAAAAAAAAACAAACAAACAAAAATACAAACAAACTATAACAACTGTTAAAAAAAAACAAACAAACAAAAAACACTCATATTAAAAAATATTCTGTGGAAATGTGTTCCCCGAGAAGTAAATTCTAAAGAGTTTTAAAGTATTGTTTAGCTATCAATGAATTATTTCTCTGTCAGGAGTATCTTTCTCTGCTGGACACAAACTTTATGCACACAGCATTGTGATGAAAAATAGCTTCAGTTTCATACAATCAATAAATGATTAAAACTCCTCATCCTTGCTCCATTTATTTATTACACTCTTTGGTATATCTCAACTAAGACCCTGAACTGGAAATATATCCAAGCATGAGCTTAGCTTTAAAGCAGCAAACATCTGTACTGAAGTTCTCTGAGCTTAGGGAAGATTTGAAGAATACATGAAAAATCTATCAAATATTCTCATGAACACTATGAATTTGTAACAGCTGAAATTATCACACATCTACATGTAAATGAATGCTCTTTTTCTGACAAAGCATCTAAACATCTATCTATCAAGACATCTCCGCAAAGGAGAAAAATTTAACACTCCAGTTATGATCAATAATCACTGTGCTAAGGGGCTCATTAGAGATGGAAAAATAATTATTCCATTTATTTCTTGATGGAAAAGGAAGAAATGCAAAGAGGTGGAAAATCTTTACACAGAGCAACAAAAGAGGTGACAGAGAAATTCAACAGGACCAAGATGGGAGAAATTTTATGGGGAGATACAGAAAGTTTTCTAGGGAAAAATTTTCATTACCTTTTGTAATGGCTGCGTAATATCAGCTTTTGTTTACCACTCCCTCACAGCCACGTAAGTGTACATAATAATATCATACCTCAAATTTTGTACAGGTGTATTTAGTTCAAATAAAATATTTAGTGTACTTCATCTAAAGAGTGGATTAAGAAAAACTGGCCCAACAGTCTGCCTCATAACCAGACCAGAATTTTACCAGATCACTTACTAGACATTGTACATAACACTAAAACATGTGATAAGGTAATTCTTTTACTAGACTGCAAACATTTTCTTAACAGGGAATATACATTATTATAAGGTATTATTAACATGTAGTATTAACACTGTACATTATGCAATTTGATAGAAATGGGGCTAGAAATGGGGTTAGAAAACATTATTTCCAGGGAGGCATTAGAGAATGATCACGTTTTTTTTTTTCTTTCACTAGTTTCCGTGACAGATTTTTAGATAAGTTTAAAATTATGATTTATTTATTTATTACTATATTATTTATTTATTTTAGATAAAGGTAAAACTTTAGATAAAGTGAAAACTAAAGAACTTTTATTCTGTAGAACACTGTGGTGAATAAATGTTTGAAGATTCAAAAAAAATTATTTTTTAAAGCTTCCCATAAAATTGCCACGTGTTGCTTATGAAAAGGCAAAGAATTTTGTTTTGGCCTTTCTGAAGTGTTACCAAAGATTTCTGACATAAAAACTGGAATGCTTCAGAACACAGACATGTGAGTTCATCTCAAATGTGTTTGAGATGAAGGCTTGCATTATCTGCAGTCTTTGGAGGACAGTGTTTGCTTAGATCAAATCTGTACAAATGTATTTCCTTTCCTCGATGATTCAGTCCAGGTATGAACATGAATATCTGTTATTAATCTATGTATATGATTATATACATATAATAAATATATATATAATTCACATAATAGCTATCTGATAGAATTATAGGCTCAACCTGAGTGTATAGTGTTTTCAGTCACATTTCTGGTTGCCTCTGATCTGCATCCACATTCTAAGTCAGAGTAACCCAGGGTGATATTATTTGACTTCCTATACTTCAGCTGAAAGATTTATAAATGATTAATGGATGGGGTCCATACCTTGTGGTTATAATATAGAAGCTATTTAAGCTACCTACAGTTCACATTGTCAGATATTGATTAATGTTGTCAGACTATTTGTTTATTTATTTGGTTTTCTTGGAGTAAGTTAGTTCAGCAACACATTTATCAACTGGCCAAAATAGCTAGTAGATAATCTAGTCTCAGCTCTTAATTTATAGCAGCACAGGCTGCAATTAGGCACTACAGCTGTGAACAAGTAATAAAAAGTGAAATTTTATTTAACACTCTGATAAGTATGAAGCATGAACATCATAGTACACCTATATTGGTCCAATAATAGTCATCTATTGGGGGGAAAAAAACAAAACAAAATAAAATAATAAATTAAAAAATAAAAAAACAAATAAAAGACACTTTCAGATGAGAGTTTTATAAGAGAAGATGTGGTGCTTGTTTCCAAGAGGACTCATGAAAAAGTAATTTGAGGTGCTATAGATAACATGGACATGAGGAGGAGATACTCAGTCTCACAGCTATGAAATACATTTAATGTAACATAGTACTAGTCTCAAGCTTAAAATAACAGTGGAAAAATTGTAATAACCTTCATGTTTCAACACAGCTTTTCCCAAGGCAGGTTGCCCTGAAGCACTGTTAAAAGTAAGGCTACTTTTAACAAATATTTGAATTTGTTAACATTTTCTCTTCCATTTTGAAGGAAAGAAAAAAGAAAAAAAAAAAAAAAAAGACTGTTTGCAAATTACAAAACAAAGATTAATGTAGTTTTGCAGATTTTGCCCCTTCCAGAAACTTCCATGAGGGACAATTAAAGTGAGTTATTTACTTGTGGTGTCAGAGTTATCAATCTGTAAAGAGATAGATTTTCCAGAAACTTCTACGACATGAACCTGGCCTCTCAGCACATGGTCTTCACACAAATCTTCATATTTTACAGTTCAAACAATTCCTTCTATGAGCTTTTTGTCAAGAAATTGACACATGAATGTTATTTTCTGGTCCATAAGTCAGGACCAGAACTGTAGTAATGTTTGTATAATGTTTCCATACATACTTCCATGTGGAGAGGAAGGTAAGAATTCCACCCCGAGTGAGAGGGTTGAGGGGAGAGACCTTACCCATGGGCTGAGCAGAGAAAATGTGGGCCCTATACAGTCACATAGAGTAGTTTACTGGCAGCATCTGAGAAAAAAAGACACTATTTGGCAACAAACTTTATCAGCACAGAGTGAGTTGCCTCCAGTAAAGACCTTGGTTACCAGTCACAGTTATAAAAATGAACTTGCTATTTTCAGATCTTATAATTTTGTGTATCCAGCAGAACAGGTGTATTTTATGTGGCAAAACTGTAGCAATGGTGATGACAGTAAAAGCAACACTTATAACAAGTAGAAAGTTAAATTTCCAGAATGGTTTTTCAAAGATGTTTTACTTCCAGATTGCCTAAATATCATCAGGAGGCTGCAATATTTCTTCCTCTCCAAAGGTAAACAGAATTTTAGTGAATAGCACCTTTACTAATGGTAGATTAACAAGAAAATGATGAAGAAATCTTAACAAATTATTTTGTAGGAGTACTAGATTTTGCATACATTTAACAAATCTGATTACAATAGATAGAGAAGTAACTTTGCAAAACTAGGATTTAAAGACAAAATCCTTAAGATTTTTGTGTTCAAATAACAATCAAATATAGAAGAGTTAATATATATATATATAAGTATCCATGAATAATGCAGATATATTTTTTACTGATCAGTGGAGGAAAAATAATTTAGTCCAAAAGAGGTAACAAAATTAAATAATAATGAAATGTAATAAAGCATTAAAAAGACAGAACTATTCAATTATGGAATAGCAGATTGATATTCACAAACCCTCCATAAACAGAATAACGTGTGTAAGAACCTTGACTCATGTTAATTTTTTTAATTTTTTTTTATATTCGCAATCATAGTTGAGTAAAATTCAATGCAAAGGTTTAATTGTATGATTTCTGCGAATACTTTCATTTTGTTAAACCAGCTCAGTATTTTGTGTACTTTAAGTTTTAGTTAATGAATACATTTAATTTAGTTTTTTAGTTTTAATATTATCTTTTCTACCTTTTTTTTTTTTACTGTTCCTTATTTTTCTATAATGGGGATTTTATTCCAGTTTTATTTTTCTTTTACAAAGCTGTCCATTTCTAAACTAAATGCCTTATGTAGTTACTTTCTTCCTTCAAACACTGCTAAGAAACCTACTATCTGACAACAGAAAAAGCCACAGTAGTAAGCAGAAAGATTTAGAAGTCAAATCCATAAAACCTGTCTATCAGACCTTTGAGACTGAAATCTTTAGGGCCATGTTGCCAGTTTGCACTCAGCTTCCTTCCTGTTCAAGAAAATGTATTCTATTCTACTTTGGCTGTTGGTGCAGTTGCACTATATTTAATTTTGTTATTGAGAAATTTTATAATACAACTCCACATTAATCTTGAGACTTATATGTTATTTACTAGGTAGGATACAACACACACACATCATTGGACAATGTTGTTAACAGGGTGTTTTAGAGCTTTCACCATAACCCCAGGTCAATTTCTTGTCACACAAGCGTCTACCAAGAAAGTTATTGTCCAGCTTAATTTCTTTCCATCAAGAAAATATTAGCTCCTATATAAGGATTCAATGAAAATAAAATGCTTTGATAACCTTATGAGTGCTGTACAAATCTATCCTTTATATTGGTCATTTTTTCTTTTCCTTTAGGTTTATTATAGTACTTTTCAGCACAATGAGTCATTTGAACCTGTGGGCAGCATTTTTTTGAAGGCATAATATTAGGAATACAGCATGTCTTCACAGCTAGCAGCAGAAGAAAAGTTTGGCCACCAACACAAATAATTTCTTTCTTCTAGATTTTGCCCTCTGACTTATTTTTGCTCCAATACTATTAGAATACTTTCGTACCTTTCATCTTCCTTTTATATTCCCCCTCACAAACAATGTCAGCAAGGTGGTTTCTCATTTTGCTGGCTTGTGCTACAAATCTGATGCCATCTCTGCTGAGGTCTTTAATATGCCATGGCATTTCCTCTCACATGAAAATACTGATGTCTTCACTGCCTCCTTTCCTAACAAAAGCCAAAATGCTTCAGGAAGTTTGACCACATCACTGCCTCTCAAACAGCAATTTCTACCTCTGCTCCCAAGAGGATTCAATATCTGTCCGAAAATTTAGAATCCAAAGTCTTCCTTTTACTCTCCTTCTCCTTCTTGTTACTTTTGTCCAGACCATACATGTCCTTGAAACAATGCAATAACCATCTCTCTAGTCAGTTCCTGTCATCTCTTACAGGCCATATATAGTTCTAAGAATTCATCTTAAAGAAGGTTTTGGTACACAAGGTCAGGTCTGAGTTAGCAGGTTTGTTTAAGCTTACTGAAAAAATGTTGAACAAGTCACAATTTCACTGCTTGCCACATGCTACCTAGTAATTCAGGAAAAGTTTTTGTCCTAATCTTTGTGATTCTAAGACTCTGAGTTGATAGTGGTAATAGCTGTGATATTAAATTATAGTTCAATATGTGTGTGCACATATGATACTACACTGTACTATTCACACACAAACACACAGACACAAACAAAACCTTGCAGAGAATTTCCGATTTCAGTTTCTGAGTATAAAATGTCTAGACATATCACCATTTGTCTTCTTTAGAGTTTCAGTCTACCTAGTCATGTAATGTTTAACATTATAATGGCATAACTCAGCAATATACTGTATTGAAAAAGTGATTTATATAGAAGATGCTCTATGTGTTGAATGCATACATCACTGCTGATAAAGTAATACCCTGGAGTTGCTAATGAAAACCTAATTAGCCCTTAGATAAACATATTATGGTTATGATGTGTGACATAAAAAGCAATGATGAAGAAAATTAAGCAGTCTCCTAGCTCCAGAAACTGTATCAAAACTTCATATTTTCAAGTGGAAAGAGTAATCCTGACACTATGCATTTCATGGCTGCCTAGAGAATTAGTCCCTTACCAACAAATCAAGACAGGGAAGAGCTGCAAAACAGAAAGTGTATGTCCACATCTTAAGCAAATTATAATATTTCATCAGTTTGTTTACTAAATGATTGATCACAAGTAATTATGTGAATTTTAAAAAGAGATTTGTATGATGTAAATTAATTAAAAGGCTTCAACAATATGGATATTTTTGAAGAACAAAATCTTTATGCCAGTAAGTAAATCAGACAAAGTATAACACAATGTTGCACTATCAGAGTAAGGAAATTTCCTTCTCTAGAAGAACGTAAATCGAGAACTTGCTGAGAACCAAGGCATTGGTCTTCAGGAGAAAGGAACACAGCTTTCTTCCAGAGACAATGCAAACCCTGCATTGCCAAAAACGTTTACCATCGTGGGAGGGCTTTGGGGCCTGGACAGGAAAGCAGGAAGCTGGCCAACCCTGTCCCTGTATGGGGCTAAGACAGAGTTCTGTTAACATGCGAAGAGAATAAATGCAAGGCCTTCTTCCATTTTCCAGGAGGTCACAATTTAATATTTGATCACAGATGAATAGCCCCAATAGGATGAGAAAGAGCATCTTTTATTGAACAGTTCGCTCTTCCTTAGGCCCCTACCCCAGCACATCATAATCACCTCAAGCATGTTGTCATTCTGAAGAGGCTGCCTACCTTCATGCCTGTTTTTAATTAAAATTCATTAACGATGCAGGAACATTCAAACATGTAGACTTTTGTGTCAAGTATTTTTATGAAAGTACAGATTAAAATAAAATATAAGATTCAGCAGAAGAGATACTGCATACTGAGATGTATCTTTAGTTATCAAAGACAGGGACTTGTCCCTCCTGAGACAAAGGGCTGTTAATTCATCTGTCACACATAGGAAATGACATCTGATCTTACAAAAACATTAGCATCTTTAAGGGTATGAACTGGCACTACTTCAGTTAAAAGGAATGTTAAGATTGTCTTGTGATTAAGTCACAAAAAAAAAAAAAAAAAAGTTTAATGGAGAAAGATTAAATTTATCATTGAATGGCTTGGTTGGAAGGGACCTTAAAAATCATCTAGTTCCAACCCCCCTGCCATGGGCAGGGGCACATCCCACTAGATCAGGTTGCCCAGGGCCTCCTCCAACATTCCAAACTGGTCTTGAACACTTCCAGGGAATGGGGCATCCACAGATTCTGTGAGCCACCTGTTCCAGTGCCTCACCACCCATTGAGTGAATTCCCTCCGAATTTCTAATCTAAATCTCTCCTCTTTCAGTTTAAAACCAATCTCCCTTGTCCTATCATTATCTTCCCAAGTAAAAAGTTGTTCTCCATCTTTCTTATAAGCCCCCTTTATGTACTGAAAGGCTGCAGTGATGTCTCCCCAGAGCCTTCTCTTCTTAAGGCTGAACATCCCCAGCTCTCTCAGCCTTTCTTCATAGGAGAGGTGTTCCAGTCCTCTGATCATCTTCATGGCCTTCCTCCTGACCTGCTCTAACAGATCAGCATCCTTCTTGTGCTGGGGACCCCAGACCTGCATGCAGCACTCTCGGTGGGGCCTCACAAGTGCAGAGCAGAAGGGGACAATCACCCTCCTCAAACTGATAGCCACCCCTCTGGTGATGTAACCTAGAACGAAGCTGGCCTTCTGGGCTGCAAGCACACACTGCTGGGTCATATCAAGCTTTTCATCCATCAGAACACCTAAGTCCTTCCTTGCAGGGCTGCTCTCAATGAGTTCTTTTCCCAGTCTGTACTCATGTCTGGTATTACAGACTTACCTGGATGGATTTCAGGAATGAGTTGTGTTTTGTTCTTATTTTTTTTACATAAGAGTTGGATGGAATGCATGCAATCTGAGATCTACGGCTTCCAGAAAGAATTCTCTGATGAATGGGATGTCAGAAAAAGCCTTTAGGAAGTCACATGTATAAAGAAGTATCGAGAATTTTCATTTCATCATCTCTGGCTTTTGTAAACCCTTGTAGCAAGTCTGCCTATTCAGCTATTGTGAGCAAATACTTTTCAGACGCATTTTACCTTGAGTCAGTTTGAGTTAAGAATGATTTCAAGGTAACTGAGTAACAGAAAGACATTTCTCTCCTGGGGTGGTGTGACATGTTGATATGTCGAAGTACTAAAAACGTCTTTAAAAAATAAAGAAAAAAAATCCAAAGTATAATTTGCAGTGTCCAAAGATAAACAAAATACACAAATACACACCCTGAGCACTGGATGTGCAGCTGACATCCCTACCCTCAGGAAAGAAAGAATTATTTTACACATCTATTCAGGACTGGGAAAATTTTCTCTGTTCCAGAGAACCACTTCTGCTACTCTGCCCTTCTTTTACCTCATATTATGGCACTGAAAACAAATAAACCCAAATTACTGATCAGCAGAAATAATGGAATTTCAGACAAGACTAAACTGAGTATAACATTTTTTTTTGTTGGTATTACATCAAATAGATGTACCAGACTTCACAAACAAGCCTGATTTGTTACCTCTGTGTGTCCTATGGAAAAGTACCTCAATGCTGGCTTCTTCCATCACTTCTTCAAAAAAAAAACTACCAGACATATTCCACCATGAAATATGTTCCTGACTTATCCTTTCACACATCTTGAAATATATTTTTTCAGTACCTTGTTTATCCAGATTTTAAAGAGATTGTTCATATGTATGATATATTCCCATCCAAAGCTAAGAGAAATATATGTTTTGTCTGTGTGGGCTGTTTCGATGGATGATGCTCAGTCTTTTTGACCAGCTTTGGCTCAAGCCTCTAGAATCACATGATTTTGCAAGGTGTACACGGAAGATTAATCTGACTTCCCTTGTTTTGGTCCCAGAACATGTTTTCCGAGTGTGGCAGGCCAGAAGACAGTAATTTCATTCTGCAAAATCTGAGCTTCAGAATGCCATTTTTTATATCACAGCAGAATGGAAAATTAAATATTCATTTGCATGAAGATGACTTGCAAGAGATTGCTTGACTTCCCACTAACAGCTACTCCATGTATTCACACAGTGAGTAGTAGTTTCAGCTTGCATTCTTTCTTTCATGAGCCAAGGCAGTTATTTAAATGTACAACTCAGCAGATCAAGGGAGGTGATTCTCCCCTTTATTCTGCTCTCTTGAGACCCCACCTGTAGGATTGCGTTCAGCTCTGGGGCCCCCAGCACAAGAAGGACATGGACCTATTAGAATGAGTCCAGAGGAGGGCCACAAGGATGATCAAAGGGCACCTCTCCTATGAAGACAGGCTGAGGGAGTTAGGAGTGCAGGGATAGGACAAGGAGCAACAGTTTTAAACTGAAAAGAGGTAGATTGAAATCAGACATTACAAAAAATTCGTTACTCTGAGGGAGGTGAGGCACTGGCACAGGTTGCCCAGAGAAGCTGTGGATGCCCCATCTCTGGAACTGTTCAAGGCTAGGCTGGATAGGGCTTTGGGCAACCTGGTCTAGCAGGAGGTGTCCCTGCCCATGCGGACGTACGAGAAAACATAACAAGGAGAGGAGAGGAGAGGAGAGGAGAGGAGAGGAGAGGAGAGGAGAGGAGAGGAGAGGAGAGGAGAGGAGAGGAGAGGAGAGGAGAGGAGAGGAGAGGAGAGGAGAGGAGAGGAGAGGAGAGGAGAGGAGAGGAGAGGAGAGGAGAGGAGAGGAGAGGAGAGGAGAGGAGAGGAGAGGAGAGGAGAGGAGAGGAGAGGAGAGGAGAGGAGAGGAGAGGAGAGGAGAGGAGAGGAGAGGAGAGGAGAGGAGAGGAGAGGAGAGGAGAGGAGAGGAGAGGAGAGGAGAGGAGAGGAGAGGAGAGGAGAGGAGAGGAGAGGAGAGGAGAGGAGAGGAGAGGAGAGGACTAAAATACCTGAAGTACAAACTTTATTTTTTTTCATATATATTGTAACAAGAGATGTTTTTCCAGTTAATGGATAAGGTTACATTAGTGTTCTTCAAAGTATATTTGAAAAGTGAGGGGGAAGATAACAGATTATTTAACTTTATACATCATATAAAATTATTTACCCTAGAGCATTTTGGCTGAGGGATAAGGTGTTACCTCTAACTCCACTAAGTTCCAGTCATGTCTGGACTAGTTCCAACCCGCTTTTGTTCAGACCTTTGTGAGCAATGAAAATGTTGAAGGGTAAATTACCGCTGTAGTAATCAAATTAAATAACTTAATGTGAAAGCAAACAAACCTTGTCATATGTTCCAATAATTAGTTAATGGAACATCAAAGAGAGAATGAAAAAGACAGTTGCAGCACCCTCAAGAGCAGATTGACTGACTAATTATGACTCAGACAACTTCTCCCCTTCTTCTCCATTGTTCAGAGATGGAAATTGTAAGGGTTATATTTAAAATAAAATAAATAAACAAATGAAAAACAAAATCAAAAAGAAACTCACAGAAGATAGAAAGATAGAGGAGGCTAAAAGCTACCTAAGTTGTACAGTGTTCATCACCTATTCAACTGCTGCCTAATTCTGGAAGTATCTGCTCTCATCAGGTACATCACCAGCTTAGCTTGAAAGTTCCCAAAATAGCTATTTTTATTTTCCCCTCAAAAATGGCTTCTGCACATGTACCAAGCTGCTGCAGTGCAAGGAAACCACACTTCCTGCAGTGCAAGGAAGTGGCTCATGGGAGCCACTTGGCTCCCTTGAGGCAGAGACAAGAGCACCCCACCTCTAAACTCTCTATGTACACTGACAATTTTGGGGATAGTAAGGTCAGTTCTGTCCTAAATGCAAGTCTGTAGATTGCCTTTGAAACTGCTCTGGTGTCAGGGTGCCACAAGAACCAAGATCTTGCTGGTGGATAGGAGATGCAGAGCGAGTCCTTTCAACATGGGCCCATCCAACCACCCTAGACAGAAGAAGGACAATTGGAGGTCACCAAGGCAACTTGGTGCTGAGAGTACACAGAAGAAACAGAAGATCTAGGATCATCATCCTCTTTGTCCGAAAGACTTCAAATCCATAATTTCAAAACTGTAATGATCAAACAAAATGCCAAACTACCTCTGTCTTTGGAAATCACATTACTGTACACCAAAAAGCATATGACTCATGGTGTTGGTGCCCTCTCTCCTGTGTGAGCTGGGTGATTCACCCTCCAGACCTCATGAACTCTCGCACCTCTGTGTGTGACAGAAGTTGAGAAATAGACCTTCCCCTCTAATCTATCTTCATTCTCTCCTCTGTCATTCTTTCAGTATACAAACATCTAAAAATTAACATTTCTCTGTCTCCAGTAAAGCTGTTCTTTTAATCCAAGGACTTGTCTACACAGTGGAGTGAATGCGCCATGTGCCATGACATAAAATTGCTGTCTGCTTATTGTCCTGAAATAAGTGGATATTCCTGGTACATTTGGTGTCTGTGCATAGTACTAGCAAACACCATAGTTTCTTGAGCTAGGGAAAGGGTTGGGTGAAAGAGAGGAAGACTACAGCTCTACTTCTTTCTACTTCTTCACTATTATTACTGAAATCTAGCTATAGCATACTACCATACAATACCTCTCTATGCATTGTATGTATGCCCTCAGTGTGCACAGGAAGTGTCCACAGAAAGTATCCAGCTGAGATGCCTTTTCTGCTGTGAGGTGCTGGAGTAGCTAGGCAAGCTGCCAAGAGAAACTCAGTTCCATGGAGAATATTTCCTTGCATGCCAGCTCTTAATTGTAAAATACAGAGCATTCCAACACTGAACTCGTTCCAACTGGCTAGCTGCTCTAGATACATAGTCATTAATGGGGTTTAACCTAATTCTGGCTCTGCAAAACTGCCTTGTAGAAAACAAAGATAAAAGCTAACTAAGAAAATGGCAAAAAATAACTGTAGAGAAGCAAGAACTAAAGAAAATTCTTTATATAATTGTAATGATTTTACCCCAAGAGACCTTACACATGTTCCTGATCAATCTACCATCAGGAAGAAAGGTCTTTAGTATTAAAGTTTTAACATAATTTAGACAATGGAATGTTTTCCAATAGATTTAGTATTTGATTTCCTCAAATTTAATAACAGTTTCATATCATAATATATGATGATCTTATAAAGATACACTCGTGTTCTTAGTGCTTCAGTTCATAGAATCATAGAATCATAAAGGCTGGAAAAGACCTCCAAGATCATCTGGTCCAACCATCACCCACCTACCAACGTCACACACTAAACCATGTCCCTAAGCACCATGCCCAACCTTTCCTTAAACACCCCTATGGACGGTGAGTCCACCACTGGGCTACCCATTCCAATGCCTGACTACTCTTTCTGAGAAGAAATGTCTCCTTATTTCCAACCTAAACCTCTCCATGCACAACTTGAGGCCATTCCCTCTAGTCCTATCACTAGTTATCTGTGAGAAGAGGCTGACCACCAGCTCTCCACACCTTCCTTTCAGGTAGTTGTAGGGAGCTCTAAGGTCTCCCCTGAGACCAGACCAGTCTCTTCTTCTCCAGACTAAACAACCCCAGTTCCCTCAGCCACTTCTCATAGGGCTTGTGTTCCAGGCCCTTCACCAGTTCCATTCATACTTGATTATTTCTTTTTGACAACATTGTGTATTGTCTTGAAGATGAACAATTTAGTGTACAGTGGCACTGAGTCCCTCCTCAGTATCCTGGACTTGCAGAGGGACATTCACAGACATCTTGCTTTGAAGGACTGATCTTAATGAAAGTTTGCCAATGCAAGGACACACAGTGCTTGGACCTGAATCTTAAGGAAGGTTTGGTTAATTGATCTATCTGAAAAACTGTGTCATAAATCAGCTGAGAACACAGTTCATTCTGAGACTTTCAGTCAAAGTAGGCTGTTAAAGTACTTTCTTAAAGTTCCCACATATGATCTCAACAGAAATTAGGAGTAGACATTTCCAAAGATTAATAATTTAAAAGTTAAGTTTTGTAAATTAGGTTTGACTGAGTTTTGTGGGGAAAATGAAAGCAACAGTCAAAGAACAGGAGGGACATTTTTAATTCTTACTTCAGCTTCTGTTAGTCATATCTCATTTAGTGATGACAGGAGTTAAAAGATAAGAAGTAACAGCAACCTAGCCTTCAATTTATAAATATTCTTTTTCTTTTTTTTTCTTCCCTCTCTCTCTTCTGCTGCTGCTGCAACTCTGTTCAGTTAATAATGTATACATATGATGATTGACAAAGGTATTCAGTAAATATACCTGTAGACTGAGATTTCAGAAAGTTATCAAAACTTTACTAATTCTTCTCCCACTGAAGTCAATAGCACTTTGAAACTAGATACAGTGTCAGCTGAGTTAGGGAAAGGGCTGAATATGCTATGGATGACTACCTTAACATTTCATAGAATATCTGAGTTGGAGGGGACCCACAAAGACAGGCTGGAGAGCTGGGTGGAGAGGAACCTTATGAGGTTCAACAAGGGCAAGTACAGGGTCCTGCACCTGGGGAGGAACGACCCCAGGCATCAGTACAGGCAGTACCACTACTGGAGAGCAGCTCTGTGGAGAGGGACCTGAGGGTTGGGTTGGAGAACAAGTTAACCATGAGCCAGCAGTGTGCCCTTGTGGCCAAGAAGGCCAATGGCATCCTAGCCTGCATCAGGAAGAGTGTGGACAGCAGCGAGTATCTTCCCCATTTACTCAGCTCTGGTGAAGCCACACCTGGAATATTGTGAGCAGTTCTGGGCTCCCCAGTACAAGAGGAATGTAGAACTTCCAGAGTAGAGACACAAAGATGATTAAGGGATTGAAGCATCTGTCTTATGAGGAAAGACTAAGTGAACTGGGCCTGTTTAGCCTAGAGAAGAGGAGGTTGAGAGGGGATCTTATCAACCTCTACAAATACCTGAGGGTACAACTTAAAGAGGATGGGGCCAAACTCTTCTCAGTAGTGGCCAGTGATAGGACAAGGGGTAATGGGTATAAATTGAACCACAGGAGGTTTCATCACCGTATAAGGAAGAAATTCTTTACGGTTCAGGTAACAGGGCACTGGAGCAGGCTGCCCAGAGAGGTTGTGGAGTCTCTTTCTTTGGAGATATTCAAAACCTGCTTTGATGAGACATGTGTAACATGCTTTAGGTAACCCTGCTTGAGCAGAAGGGTTGGACTAGATGATCTCTGGAGGTCCCTTCCAACCTCAACCATTCTGTAATTCTGTGATTCTGTGACTCTGTTTTAAAAAAGGATGAGGATGGGGTCTACATACCCTCTAAAATATTAGCAAATGTTCAACACTGTTCTTTATCCACATTTTAGAAAAGTATCTTTATATAAAATTTATATAAATTTATATAAAATTTATGAGCAATTCCAAAAAGAAACATGAAAAGATAGAATTAATCAAATCCAGACTTGACATGCCCAACAAGCACTATGACTAATAACATGTTGAGTAGATATGAACCAGCTCTTCAAAGCTCTCAAATCAAGTTGTAAGACTGTTCATATAAATTTAAAATGTCTTTTTTTTTCTCTTCCCAGTAAAAATGTTTTTAGTGAAGCTAACATTTTTGATGGGAAAATAGTAATTTCAGAGAGAATTTCACCAGAAATTGAGCCTGTTGCATGGATCTCAAAGCTTTTTACATATAATTTAGTGGGCTGTAACAGAGCCCAGAAAAGCCAAAGCTTGTACATAAATGGTAACTCAGTTTCTGTTTGGTGTAGGACAAAGGATCAGAGCTCTTCCCATCAGCATTTGGAAATAGCTATTTTTAGCTGTGTACTTGGAAACTGCCCTTACCTTATCAATGAAGAAAACAATTACAAATAGGTTAGGAAACTCATTTCCTATGTTTTCTACTGTCTTAAGCCATGAAGCATTAAAATATTTCCAAGATTTTTATTTAAAATGCAATTGAAAGAATAGTATGCTCCCTGCTTGACTATTTTAAAAACAGAAACATAGTAATCATATTAAGAAAATGAAAAAATGTGTTAAAAATAAATGGTTTGAACTTTTGCAAAGCTGTAAAAGAATTGACTATTCTGTTCTAGCCATAAATCAATAACAAAAGAGATAAAAAAGATAACTTTGCTTCCAGCTAATTGTCCAACTAATGATCTGCTTTAGGTAGCAAAGTACCCTGTACATAGGTTATCATTTGCTCTGGAATACTGAACCTTTTGTTACATAATCACATTTATTAGCCATAAAAAGACTTTCAGAATTCCAGGAAATATATCATTTATACTAGCACAGAATGGATCTGTTTGGATAACTCTCTGTAATTAATGGACAATAACATATTTTCAAGTTATTAGAAATTACTTTGAACATCAAGTGAGTCGAGTCTATGTAGAATTTTGCAATTTTTTGGTTTGTTTTTCAGTTTTTAGGAAGGATAAGCACAAGGGATAGTGGCTTTGACTCTCTGAAACAAGTATGTATTATGTGATAATCTTGACTCTCTGAAACAAGTATGTATTATGTGATAATCTCATAATTATGACAATATGATCCTATTCAGTATGAAATTTAGGACAAAATTGCATTCATAAAATGGCAAATTACAGCTCAGCTCAGAAATAAAGAGGCATTCTCTGGTGATAAACATATCTCCTCAAAACAACTTGTGAAAAAGAGGAGAAAAAAATGAGATACTTTAATTGGTGTATATTTGTCTCAGATACCTAACTTGCTATCTTGATTTAAGGAAATAAAATTACTTTAATCTGATTCAGACATAGTTTTTGACCAATAAATGATAAAAAAATAAAGACTTTTCAAGATTTTTTTGGATTCTGAGTCTAGACCAAAGGCTGAATGAATATAGATTTATTTTTATTTTTTTAATGAAGAATATATTACACTGAGATTTTTATTAAAAGGTTGGTGCACACTTGGGGAACTGTGTACTTGTTGTACTGCTTTAAACCTAGTTTTCTTAAATGCTTTAAAATGTCTACAATATATTATGTTCATTACTACCTCAAATGCAGTATCAGAAATATTTTCTTTGTTTAAAGAACCGTAGTCAGTTTTCTAAATATTGACTCTGTTAAGGCAAAGCTTCAGATGAAGATCATATTATTTTACATTGGACATGTACATTGTGTTTGCTTTTTAAAAACTGATGTTAAAGCTAATCGCAAATTCCACTTTAAGTGATGTCCTGGTTTCAGTTAGGACAGAGTTAATTTTCCTCCTAGTAGCTGGTAAGGTGCTATGTTTTGGATTAGGATGAGAGGAGCGCTGATAACATGCTGATGTTTTAATTGTTGCAGAGCAGTGTTTACACCAAGCCAAGGACTTTTCAGCTTCTTGCTCTGTCCTGCCAGTGGGCAGGCCACTGGTGCAGCAGGAGCTGGGAGGGGACAGACCCAGGACAGCTGACCCAAACTGGCCAAAGGGGTATTCCATACCATCTGACGTCATGCTAAACAATATATAGGGGTGGATAGCTGGGATGGTGGGGGGCGGCTGCTCGGAGATAAGCTGGGCATCAGTCAGCGGGTGGTGAGCAATTGCATTGTGCATCACTTGTTTTGTACACATTATTTATTGTTGTTATTATTATTATTATTATTGTTGTTGTTGTTATTTTCCTGTCTTAATAAACTGTCTATATCCCAGCTCACAGGCTTCACTTTCCTGTTTCTCTCCCCCATCCCAGAGAGGGAGGGGGGAGGGTGAGCGAACGGCTGTGTGGTGTTTAGCTACCGACCGGGTTAAACCACAACAAGTGATAAACTATTGTTTATGATAATTGAATTCAGCATTTGAAGGCAAATCTATACTTGATAGAAAACTAAATGACATGCTAAGCACTTATTCAAACTGTGGTTCAGAAAGAATGCATTACAAATTCTCTTCTTGCTGTTTATCCTTCTTCCAGCAGAAATAAATGGTTTCTTAAATAGGACATAGGCAGAAATGGAACACCTTTATTTCCACAATAGTTTTTTGGATATGTTCATTAATCCAGCTAAAGTTAAGTAGGTCTGTGCTATCCTGAGGTAAGGTCACAAAGAACTCACATAAAATTAAATTTATTTTTTTTTTAACAATGGTATCACATCAAGCACACTAAAGTAAAAATACTGTTATTATTAATATTAATTTTATAAATAATTATTATAATAAAATGATTCTGAAGCAACTGCAAGGTCTTTCAAGATTACAGAAATTCATAGGAAAATCTTCAAATTTGGACACACAGCGTAAGACTGATTCTAATGTCAGTTTCCCAAATCTTCCTTTAATTTAATACCATGAAAAGAAATTCTTGTTTACCACAGTCTGAGTGAGATAAGAATCACATTCTGTATCAAGTCAAGGAAGTCCTTGACTTTATCAAGTGAAAGAAAGAACTTCATAGGAAAACAGGGAGAAAAACCTGCAGACACAGAAAACACTTTCACATGTTCCCACATTTGCTGACCCAGATATTACCAAATACCCTCCATCTTTTCCATTTCTAGCTTTCCCAAGCTAAAAGAAGAAAAGAATTCACTGAATAAAAGAGTAGCAAAGAGGAAAGGAAGAAGGAAGGATACATGTTAGAAACCAGCTATTTAAGCAGCTTACAAACAGGTAAATCAGGAGAGCAGAAGTAGTCTTTACTCTACTGGAACTCTCCTATAACACTACAATAAACTAATTTATCTCATGTCAGTGAGCAACAGCATTTAAGTGACTTGCAGTTTAGAAATAATAGTTGAATTACTGATTGCACTGACTGCAGATTTCACCCACCCAAAGGGTTCCCTCCCTCCCTCCCTCTTTCTCTCCCTTCTCTGTCTGACCAAAAGAAAATCCTGAATTATTAGTGGAGGCTGGTGTGGTTAAAGTATGTCTCATTGCAGGTTGTTTTTTTGTTTTGTTTTGTTTTGTTTTGTTTTATTTTGCTTTCTTTTCTTTTGTTTGTTTGTTTTTCTCCTGGATGAGAAACTCAAGAGGGAATCATCATAAGAAACAGTAAACATATGGGGACAGGGAGAAAAACCTACTGCAGATCATGGTGGAGGAAACATTTATGTCTAGCTTACCAGGAAGTCAAAAGAAACAAGGGATAATGAGAACCAAAGGAAGAAGGAAGATCATGAGAGAGTTGTTCAAATGAGAAGAAGAAAAAAAAAAATAAAAAAGAAGTCAGAGAAACTAGTTTAATGAAAGAGAGAAGCAGCCTTTGAAGCTCATGAAGAAAAAGACAAAAGTCTATAAGGGACAGCCTAGAGAGAGAGGAAGAAAAGGGTAAGTGCGAAAGGGCCTATCTCCCTTAAACAGGTCTTACAAGAGAAAAAGCATAATTAGCACAGGATTACTAATGGAAAGCAAGACATCTTTTCCTCAGGCCATTAGGTATAAAATAATGGAAGAGCACTTGTATTAGACAAGGGTAGGATGTCTCTTATCAGGCTGGTAGAATAATTAACCTAGTACCTACGGGAACTTTTCCTACCAGAATCTGCCCAAAGGTGGGAGAGACAAAGGAACAAAGGGCTAGTTCAGAAAGTTAGGTCAATGTGGGGAGAGGAGAGCCTGAGAAGTCCTGAAACAACAAACTCTTCAAAACAAATTAATTTGCCTGTAGTGAATGCTTCACCTTCTTTAAAAATGAAGCTTATCACTCAGTGTACTAACTATAATATTAATGCTGCCCAGTATTGAGAGAGAATGTCAGATGATTACAAAATGTACCGGACAGCCATTGAGAAGTGTTCATTAAGAGTGTGAGAGAAGAGTATAATCTAAAGGTGTTCTACAGTGATCAATACCATGTTTGAAGTGCAATCTACATTTCAGTGAATTAACTGAACAATTATTATAACTATATGTAATTATAATTATATATATATGTAATTATAATTATATAAAACATGTGGGTAAAATAAAGGGTGGTGGCATCATAAATAACAGTAGGAACATTGCAAAAAACAGGGCAATATAGTTCATTCACACTGAATGCATTTTTTTCAGCCACAAACAAAACTACACATAATATGAGATGTCAAATATGTAGTAGAAAAAAATGTCAGAAGTATGTGTTTTTAAAACATTTTAAATGCTTTTGAAAGCAGAAATATAACTGGGATTACTGAGTAAGAACAGAAGTGATTTTCACTTCTCCTTATGGCATGGTAAGACCAACAGAAGCATAATGAGTAGCAATGGGGGTTCATGTTACACAAAAAACATTACTGAGAAATCACAAAGGGTGCAGAAAAGTATTCAAAGGCTAGAGAAAAAGCCTTCCTGTAGGAGATTTAAAGAATTCAATCACTACAGTTTATGCAAAAGAAAGTTAATGACGGCGACTTCACACTGTCTTAGAGAGAAAATTTCTGTTATTAAAGCACTTGGTGAGCTATAAGAGAAAAGAAAGGCAAAAACCAATGTCTGGAAGCTGAAAACAGACAGATCCACTATGAAAAGGCACACAGTTTTAATAGTGATTAATGAGTGGAAAAACAATTATCAGAGGAGGTGATAGATTTTCTTTCCCTCTTGATTTCTTCCCATTATTACTGGGTGGCTTTCTACAAGTTAAGCTTTAGCCAAACTCAGCTAATGGGCTTAGGAAAGGAATAACTGGAGATGCATAACCACTTATGGATCCTTGCCAGACTTAAACATTCTAAGTCCCTGAACACATCTTAAATTTGGTAGATTAGAAAAGCCCTGTCAGAGGGCATTTGCTAGTACACACTTTGTTGGTCTTTGGAAGATGGTGGTGGGTGCCACCCACACCAACAAAGAGTCTTCCTCAGTGAAGTTCTGCTGCCCACTATTGTATTTCAAAACAGCAGAAAGCTGTGGTGTTTTTGTGCTTGACAGGAAGATCCAATTTGAAAATAAAAACTATTTGGGAAAAGTTACGGTACTTAGGCAGGTGATCACTGCTTTAGGTGCAGATATCACTACATGACTTCACAGAAGAGGAAGAAGCCTTTTCTGACAAACCTGAACTTTACATGTCTGTAACAGGAGCAAAAACTGTCTCTACTTATTTTTAACCCAGAGTTAGCCCAGACTGAAATGTCTCTTGCTTAGTACAAATGTTTATGTGGGTATGGCACACATGAATTATAAAAAGCATGAATTCTTTTGAGTAGCATGCCAAACTGGGGTAACCCATCTTCAGGTTCTTGTCCCACCAGATCTAGCACACAGGCACCTAGAGCATAATTAAGGACAAAAGATCCTTTAATTATGAATGGCTTTGCTTTTATCCATCTTAGAAAAGATAGGTATACACTGTCACTAATACCATCAAATATACATCAAGAAGTATCTGCTAATGTCAATTGTCAGGAGATACTTGTTACAATCACTAGTCACATACCTGTAACCTTTTTCATTCAGAAAGTAAATAGCAAAGGTTTGTCTCTGTTGTTATACTATATATATATATATAGTATATATTTAGTATAGCATATATTTATATGTATATATATAGCATTTATATATGTATATAAAAGTGATGATGGTCATCTAGTCTGGGCTTACTTGGGATATAAGTTGCTCTAGGCCTGTTTTTAAGGATAAATTTCCTTTGAGAATCAGAGATATGGGGATGGTGGATTTGCCATCAATTTGCATCATATTATCCATAAACATTATATTGTCAGAAAGAGCAGAATATACGAAGAATTCAAAAGTATTTTGTTTACTAATCACACTTGTGATTGTGCATTACAGATCTGTATGACTGGGCATTTTCAAAGGAGGGAAAAAGAAACTCTCATTGAAAAATTAATGATATATGACACCTGCCTTTATAATGGATATAATGGGCTTGAAAAGTTGATTTTTTTTACAATGTACTTAACCGAAAATGGTAAAAATGAAGCATTTTAACAGCTGCTGCATATTTTATAACTGATTAAATTGACTATGCCATTTGAGATATGAATGACATTTAGCTGACAAAGTTCATGATAAATTCAGCTGCTGGCAACATAATTATCCCTAGTCATTGATTCATCTGTATGTTTCCAAGCAGTAAGATTTTAGTGTTTTTACAGGTGTGGTAGCTAGCTGTGTCTCTTCCTTGTTGGGTGATAGTTATGTTTCTTTACATTGGTTTATTCATTTTATTTCAGCTAATGTATTGTGTGATGATTGAACTTCGTATAGTGCATAGAATATAATTCACCTAGAATAAGATGCAGTACTGAAGAGTGGAAACTGGAGCAACTAGCTTTTTAAAATGATTCAATGATATCCAAGGAGTAAAAGATAAAGTTGAGTATTATCTGTGAGAGTTTCTCAGCAAAACAATATATGAAATTTCTGGCATATCCAGTGAAAAATAGGTCAATTTGAACTTCAATAAACAGTGTTAATATTTGCATTTTTGAATGAAAATAAAGCATAGGCTTGTAAATGTTTTTCTGCATGGAATAGTTAGTGCAGTGTAATTACACTGCAGTACTTTATACTACTTTATATGTACTTTATGTACTTTATGTACTTTATACTACTTTATTTCTTTATACTACTATATTTCTTTATATCTCTCTACCTGGAAAATATCATTTTATGTTAAGTAATCCTGCACTGAATCCCTCTCTTTATAAAGTCATCTCCTTTTTTCCACATACAGAGAAAGCTCAGGAATTTAACCCCACTAGGCTAAAGCTAACCTTTGTGAATTTAATCTAGAAGTGCTTGTGTGCTGTAATTTAATAGCTTCTCAGGAAGAAAACAGTGCTATAAATTATTTCCCTCATTTACTGTGGATTAACTGGTCTGTGAAGACAAACTGTAAGTCACCTGGGTACTCTTGAAATTTATGCTCACATTTTTAGCCTCATAGAACTTCTACTTTCTTATCATACCCAGACATAGCAATCAAAAACTTGACCTTGACCAGGGCCTAGGAAGCAGCAGTTGCTCAAAATCAACCTTTTGATATACTCAAAATCAGGTTTGGGAGCAGTTTACTTTCTAAGAAACATCTGTAGGTTTCTGGTTGATTTTCAGTCTTAGCTACAGAGGCAGTAACAACAAAAAGATATCTGATAGTTCACAGCATGTATTTACAATACTAGACAATACTGCATTTTGTCAAACATTTTTACTGGTCAATTAAATTTCATGTGGGTTAAGAAACAGGAATCCTGGGTTTAAAAACTTATTCTTTCTGTACTGATGTTTGTAAACAAAGAGGACTCTATTAATGGATTATGAAAGTAGACATCTAATAGACTCTTGGAATGGTTGATGTTGACATCTAGGACATCTCTTCACTAGAAAATATGATGTAACAATATTTATTTCTATTTTTATTTTGTGTTCTTTTTGTTTTGTACTTTCAGTCATTGAAAGTACTGACAGATGAGGAGGTGATCTGAAATTGTGCAGAATATTTGACACAATCAGAAATTTATCAAAGAAAAATATATTATATAATACTCTAAGTTTTTGAATAAGAATGTTTTCTTCTTTGGATACAAAATCTAAGTTTTATCATCCCTTGGAACTAATAAGTAAAAAAGACTAGAGTTGTTGGGGTTTTTGTTGCTTTGTTGTTACTGTTTTTTTTGATTGTTTTAATAGTCTGTGCTTTCCTTCTGAGATAGTTGTGATAAACATTTTATGCAATGTTTTCCATCTAAGCCTAGAAATCTATGCATCTTATCTAAATTGATATTTAGTTTTATAATATTTTATTAATAAGAAATTATATGTGCAATCATGTACAGTAGCAAAATTAATAAATACTAGCATTTTGTTTTTAACACTGTTTTAGTATTCCTCACCAGGCTAAGGCAACAGTGAATGTAATTCTAATTCATTATATATGGTGATGGTTATATACAGTGAAGGTTTCTGGTCTAAATATGGACTTTTAATTGGTAAGGGAAGGGATACTTTACTTGAATTATATAGCCGATACTTAGGCCAATGCATACATGACAGATTTATTATGTGATAATTCTGAGTTTGCTCAGAATTTTGGTCCTGTCAAAACTTTCCATAAAATCTATTAATTTTTAAAGGGATGGAGGAGAGAGAAGGCAGATGAAAATAAGATGGACCACATACCACAGTTATTAAGTGGCAGATGGTTTAATTCTATCAAAATTAAAGCTCCAGGTCTGATGTTTAGAAAACTTCATAAACCTAGAGATATCCCTACTGACCTCTGAATTAACATGTGTAAGATAAAAGCAAATGGAATTCTTCACCCATTACCATAGCAACATTATTAATGTTACGTCAGTTAAGACTGCTGCAATGTTTCTATATAAATATAAATCTAAAAATCTAAATTATATAAATCTATATAAGCAGTGCTTCCTCCTTTCTAGTAGTTCATGTAAAATGGAAAGAATACAGAAATATTTATTACGTGTCTGTCTCTTAATGAAAGGTTATCATCACAAGTAATGTTCCATCACCACTGACATAGTATAGAAGTTTTGATGATCGATTATGTGTATTAAAGATTTAACACTGTAAAATAATAGATCTAAATATTTTTGTTACAACTGAACCACAAATAATAATGACAATTCCAATGAGTCTTCTCAATTGAAGTGCAAAGCCAACATACTTTCCACCCCTTCCAGCAGTCTTTACATAAGGATATTTTTATGTACATATGCACACTGAATTTGCTAGGCCGAATTTCTAGTATTTGTCATGAATTACTTCAGCTCACAATTTAGGTACATCAGTATCTGCTGCCCTCGCAGCAATAGGACTCACAGAACAGTGCTTCTAATTACTGTTTGTAGTTACTCAAATGTAACCCATGTAATCCTACTTCTGTATATGCTATATGTAGCAATGCATGACAGATACATTTTTTCTTTATTCTGGGTTAACTTTTTTTTTTTTTCAGTGTGCCTAGATGCCCCCTAATATTGATACTGTTTCTTTCCACAGTAAATTATACCCTCAAATATAATTGAATCTTCATGAAAAAAGCAGAAGAATTACATTAGGAGATTTTGGGGGTGGGGGGGAACTTATATGGTCTTCTGAATCCTTTATCCTTTCAACACTACATCAACATTTTAAATGGGTGAAAAATTAATTTACATTAGAATAATATGCTAAAGGCTAGTTAGACAACAACTAGGTAGTAAGAATGCACATACAGCTCACAGTGAACTAGTGACCTCATAGTTCTCCCCAGTACTCTCATTTGCACAGTTCATGGATAACTTTCTGTTGCATTTTCAGATAACTGCCATGGAAAACACATAGAGAGAAATAAGTTCCCATAAAGCTGCAGTGTCAGCCAGAATGATTGGCGTATTGTGTGCAATGCTCTTCCCCTTGCACATACCTGCTTCATCCTAGAAGGCATTCTGGGCTGCAAGAGGATAGGGAACAAGGTATTACTTATAATTAGTCAAGAATATTTTGGGAAAAACAAAAAATTGCATTTTTGCCTTCAGCCAGTTTAAATTTTTTTTTTTTTTTTTTTTTTTTTTTTGCTTTCATGTCTTCAGGAAGGGACAAGTATTTGTCCAATCTTTGAAAAAAAAAAAAAAAAACTGAAGTAGTTTCTAATCTCAACTGTAATAAGTGCCTGCTCTGAACCAATTTATTGTAGTCAGCCTGAAATGTGCACAAATCTTCATTTCTGAAATCATCTCCACATTCTCAATAAACGATCTTTTTGCTGTAGTGAGATTTTGACCTGCATGCTCTCATTTGAAATGACATTCATTCTAAATGTGTCCAAATTTTCAGAACTGGAAAAATACCCAAAAGTGAATTTTATACTTGTTTCTTTGAGATAACCAGATGTCAAATTGATAGTAGGTGTTAATCCAGAATAATTGGGTTTCTATGAAGGCAAAGCATCAGCAGGGATGAAGTTCAGCAGAAACGGTAAAATTCATCATCAGATAGTAAGGGACTGTCTAATTGAAATTTGAAAAGTGAAGAATGAATCACACTTTGCCATAGAATGCTTTGAAGATTTCAAAGGAAAAAAATAAAATAAAAATAAAAAGACCTTCTTACAGAATATTATCCAGGCTGCTTATGTGACCTAGCAGGCCATCTCTGAGTCAGAGAGCGTTCAGTACTCACTGACCTCTGAAAACAAAAGTTTTCTTTTAAACTCTCAGTGACTGCATATGGAAGAGGAGCAAAAAAGTATCTGTTTGCTACATGAAATGGAGGTTTTGGTTCTTTAATAATAGTGAAAAGACAACTTCCCTACCAATTCCTTTTGCAGTGATGATGATGTTTTTCAGCAAGTAATACTGTATTTTTAGCCTTATACATTTGATATAAACATGATCCTCAGTCTTTACAAGGCACAACAGTTTTGTGACACTGACTCAGTTCAGTCCTATAAATTACGTGAAGTAGTAAGTTATTAATAATTACTCCTCAATTGTAATTAGGAATATAAGAGAACTGTTGAATTACCATTTCTAGTCTGATATCCTATTTTCAATTTCCTTTCAGAAGTGTGTGTCTCCATAGGTAGCTAATATAGCACACAGTAACTTGGCATGCTCAGTGTTCCTGGGGCTTCTGTTATCTCAGTATTTATTTATTTATTTATTTATTAATCTCTGAAATCATTCTTGCAACAGGATTAACCTTTTTACAGAGGAATGACTGCCCTGGGTCAGATCAAAGGTCTCTCTGTTTTACATATCTTGTCCGCAGTGGTGGCGAAGAGCAGATGCTAAGAGAAGTATCCTAGAACAGGGCAATCATGCAACAGTGCTTTCACAGAATACTCTCCCAGCCTCTGCTATTTTACAGCTCAAGGCCTTATTCTGCCAGAAGTTATATATTTTTTTTAATAATTCTTGTGAATTCCACTGATTTGCCTAATTGCTTTTAGAACCCATGTAAATTTTAGTCATCACAACAAGTAATGACATTTCTACATAGCTCAACTATCTATCGTGGAAAGATGCCCTTCCTCTTGTTTCTTCTTCATAAACCTGCTGATAATCTGGCCTCTTGTTCATGTATTGGAACAAATGGTGTTACATTTTTCCCAAAATGCTTGTATTTTTACATACGGTTACAATGTTTTCACCAGTTTCTTTTCTACACGAGAAGTCCAGGTTTACCTACCTCTTCTTTGTAGAAAATGATTCCATGTCTTTGTTCATCCTTGTTGCCCCTCTCTGAAGTTTTCCTAGCTTTACCACAGCCTTTTTGAGAAAGAAGACATATGGGAGAGGCTATGTATTCAGAGTTTTATGCACATCGTACAAGAGATAGAAGTACCTGAGATTTACACAGTAGGTTAAAACATTTTCTTAAAAGCCCAAGATTTCACTTCAGAATACTAGTAGCCAGCTTACAGCCCAGTAGGTTTTAAATCTGCATCTTGTTCCTTTGCCAGCAATAAAATCTAAATTCTGTTTCCTTACTCCAGGAGAGCATTATGGCAATCAAGTCCTCCTGCTTGGTTCCGAAGTCATGTGTGGACAATGTGCAATTGATATTCTTTGGTGTCTTTAGAATTATCTCCTTGAGCTTTGTGCTACCCACTGCTCAGTCTAGAAGAAAGGATAATTATTCCAGATGTTCACAAGTCAATGTTATCACTGGTGTAACTGAACTGAATACAACAGTGGCCTGAAAAATAAGCTACATTTAGAGGAAATGCTAGCTTCTCATAGGAAAAATAAAGCTTCTGCTCAGAATCATTATTTCAGATTATTTCAGCTTTATTTCATTTTGTAAAGTGTACATGGCCCCCAATTATCAGCAGCATTTTCTGCTTAATTTAACTTGTTTTTATCACACAGTCTTATTGGTTTAAAAATTCCATGTTCTGAACTGGTGTACCACGAACAATGAACAGTTTGCTTATATTCATTTTAGTGCAACAAATTTTAATCATGATAAATTATGGCTTCTGGGAAGTGTTACATTTCTGCCTCAAATCTTAAGCAGTCAGAAACCAGGGCTTACACACTGACTCACTGTCATTCCAAATGATATTCTTTGTCTACAGATTATTCTTTTCCTCATATCAGCCAATAGTCACATGAGCTCAATGACAGCTGTCAAGCTTAACAAAATAAATTTTCCGTTCTCTCCAAAATACGTTTAAATCAAGCTGGATGAGATTGTAACCCAAAACTGTATCTAGTTTCAAGCATAGAAATGGGGCACAAATCTTCTCATATTCTATTGAACCAGCTGTTTCCAGCTGTTTCTCCTCGTGTCTGGTGCTCTCCGCAGTCTATTTATCATATATGGTGTAGATGGCTGATGGCTCCTGGTTTTGTCTATTTTATTTATTTATTTATTTATTTTACACTGTGAGTCCAACAGAGTTCAGAATGGCTTTCCAAATGGCATCTTGCTGTTCTGTATTCATCATCTTACAACACCTTCCAGTTGTTTCCTCAATTACAATGTACGAATAATTTCCCCTGACTGGAAGCCCTGTAAACACATGCAAAGATATGCATGCCACTGCATAACCATGTACATGGAAACACACTCATGGTAACAATGAGCAAGGCAAGCAGCAACACTTTTAAGTGCCTTCATGCCTTTAAGGAATTCAGCCTTTATGATTACTTATCCCAGTATTAATATTAAACATAATTCATTATGTTGGAATATTAATGTTATGTATAACAGCATGACACATTGAAGGAAGAGATTTGAATAAAAATAGTTTTTCTCTTAGTCTGAATTATCATTTAAAAATACTCTCGTAGAGAAACATAAACCCAAACAGTGCACCTTACTGCATAATTTTGTCTTATGGACAAAGATTTTGCTTGTGGACAGAAACAATTAATACTCTACTGAAGAAAGAATATTTTAAGAAGTACTGTAACTCAAGAAGATAAGTTTCCATTAGGCTCAGTAAGTGAAAGAATCTTCTGTTCACTTTGCAGACTGTTATAAGTCATTGTTTTCAAACCCTGAAGCAGATTCTGCTGCAGAATTGAAAAAGAAGCCACTGGCCAAAAGCATTTCCATGGGGAGAAATGTTGTATATTTTTCATCTAAAATATTTTTCTTTCAAACAGAGAATAATTCCATTCAATAAATTTAAGTATCAGTAGGAAAATTATATTTACAGGACTTTTATTGCAGCCTAGATCTTATGACTTTGTTACAATTGTAAAATTAAAAAGTTACAGTTTTTGTCTAAAAATAATCTGATTTGATCAACATTGCCCAATGTATAATTAACAGCAAAATCTCAGCTAAATTACAGTGCAATTTGTCAATTTTAGTTGGTAGTTCAAGGAAAAAAAAAAAAAGAAAAAAAAAAAAAACAGACCTCAGGCATTCTTACTTAAATTTGAAAGTAGAAATGTAGTTTCTGGCTCCAGATGATTCTCAGGAGAATGCACAAAATAATTGGAATGATTATGTTCTTTAAATGCTATGAACAGTGAACTCAGCATGCAAACAGCTCTGACAGCAACACCCAACAATAAGACCCTGTTCAAAATGCCACTTTTCATAGCACAACAGTGCAACAGGGCTTACCAGTTGTGACAACAGATAACTGAGAGGTTCAGCACACTACCTTGAATTGTTTCCTTTTCCTCTTTCTTATATTAATATATGGCTTACATTGTCATCTTTCTGCCAACTGATGTAAGCACCGACATGGTCCTGGTCCCAGGAGCTAGGCATGGTTATAAACCACTTAAATTGGCTCCTGCCATGTACTTCCAGGAGAACTCTATTGGAAGAAAAAGGATTTTTGAGTATAAGAAAGTGCACATTAAATTATTTTGATGGAAGATAAGCATTGTTTCAGGATAATTCTTGACAATATATTAGCTGATACTCTCTGTTAGGACCCTATGAACAGGAAATATTTCTATGCAACACCATTTTTCCTTCTGCTAATCTCTGACCATTATTTACTGTTAGTGGGTAGAAAGTCCCTAAGTCCTGAGGGGTACTTCACCAACATCCTTTCTACCCTAGAAAGCATCATCCAGTTTTACATGATGTCCCAACACTTAGTTCACAATAACAATTTTAGTGACAATTTCCATCCCAAATTTCTTCTATAGTTTTGCCTTGCCGAGCATAAAAACACTCCTGAGTTCAGTTTCACATCAAGCACTCTCAAGAACATGGATCCTTTTGTGGAAAGTTGTCACATCTTCCTCAAAAATAAGAACCTCTTCTCATAGCCAATTTCCCTACTCAACCACCTCTGACTATGTATGGAGTTGCAGTGACTTTCAAAGTCAGCAATGAATTCCTGCATAGTCTACTTAGAGGAAGCAACATTCTGGTAATAATTTCTCCATCCAGAAACGTGACAGAAGATGACTTTTGGTATATTTTCTTGTTCTATCACTGGAGCATAAGACCCAAAGACTATTACTTTAAACTTTTAGAATTGGAGCCATGTAGTCAAATGTGACGTATCCTTAAAGCCACCACCAGAGGAGAGAAGGATACTGTGAAAGACAAACTAGCTCGAGTTTTAGACTATCTCTGTACTCTTTGAAAGGCAGCAGAATACAGCATCTGTTTTTTCTTAACTGTCAACTTAAAAACTAAGATATTCTTTCAATCCTTTGGGATAATTTCCATACATTAAACTTAAATTTGTCTAAGATGCACCAGGAAAAGAGAGTGATGAATGGAAAAGTACCTGGGGTAGAAGAGTAGCAGATCTGTCAAATGACCCTCAAGTAACTTATACTTATAGACCCATAAATTTTTATTTATAACCCATAAATTCACCTGGTTTAGTCCAGAAAAGCCATGATGGGAGAGAAGACTGGCTGAGAATTTCAGAAATATGTTGAGTATTTACACTTCCTACCTTCTTCGCCTTTCAGATTCAGAGAAAGATAGAAATGGAATAATGATGATAAGTGGAAAAAATGCAAGGTGGTAACAGTAAAATCAGTAGTGTTACTGCACTGTAAAACTGTTCATAAACATCTTTATTCTTTAGAGAGTTACTAATGCCAGAGATTATACAGTAAGATAATGCCTCTTTTGACTCATTCAACAAGCACCACATTAATATATGAACACTCAGGTCTAATGGTTTGTTCATCAAAGAGAAAAACTATATGATTTTTCATAAACTGTGAAAAAATTTAGATGCTTTATGAGAAAAAGTCTGTGAAGTGACCCTCTTAAAATGTTTAAGCTGCCCAAATGGAGACTATGCAATTTGCTGGAAGCTAAAATCATTCTGAGTCATCAACTGTTTAATAGAAAAGATAATGCACTACACCAGGGGTTAATCTGGTTAACACATATGCTTCTTTGACATCTCTAAGCCTTAAGAAGAAATGCTAAAGGTCAAAGTGTATCTGTTATGTTATGAGATTTTTTCCCTAAGAAAGCAAGCAAAAAAACCTTAACTTAAAATAATAAAAACAAAAAAAAAAAAAAAACAAATAAATAAATAAATAAGGGAAAAAATAAGCCAACCAAAACCAAACACAATCTTGCTCCATTAGCATTCTTTGAGAATTAGATAAAGTATTAATATCAGGAAGATAAGTAGAAAGCCTTCTGTATGAGATACATATCTCTTTGGTGAACTGAAGTTGAGAAGTCCTAACAGCTATACTAGTGGCTTTGTCCTGCTGAAGCTTTCCATTTAAACTGGAAATAATCTTACTCTTCCCTTTACAGCTGCACTGATTGTCATTATCCTGGCAAAGTATCAACTGTTGAGCCTGAGGGCAGTGAGGAAGAAACAGTGGGGAAAAAGGGTAGTTTTGCATTGTATCTGACCGAGCCAAGTTAGAGATAAGAGTTGTAATTCCATGATACCAGCAAAAGCCTAAACTCTATATTCTGCAAACTGGCAAGGCTGAAATCCTGTCTGAAAATTCTTTGATTCTAACTAAATAGCAGATAGGATTAGGAATCTGTTTCTGTGGATCAGGTATAGTAAATAAATTTGACTGTGCCTGTTCTGAGAAGATGATAAGGCAGTAGCCATGGTTTTACTGTTTTGCCGATTAGTTTAGTTATTACCAGTTAGGTTAGTTATTATTCAGTGCTTGCTTATTCTTTTACTAGAGTGTTGGTCTTATACATTATGAATTAGTCTTCTGTTATTTAAAAGTAGTGTCAGATCCCATCTGGATTTCAACTACTCTTTCAATAAGCATCTTTTTTTTTTTTTTTCCTAATTTACCTCTTCATTCTTTTAATCTACCTTAACAATGGAAATGATCACTGAGGTAGTCAGGAAAGAGAAATAACTTTCATGAAATTATTAAAATTCAAACTCTACATACATTGAATGAATAAAAATGAAAGCAGTATAGAGCCTGAAGTCACTACAGAAAACATTAACAATTTTTCTATCAGAACAAAGTACCTTCCCTAACAAAGGAAGTAATCCTTGTTCTTGAAAGAAGAAAAATCATTAAGAACTAGCCTTCTTTTTCCCTCAGGCCATTTCTAAGTGTTGCTCATCGACAGTTATGATTATTTGTCTAAAAAATACTGTGTGTCTATACTATCACTGAGGTAATAGCATGATATTAATTTTTCCTAAGATATTATTGTTTTGGCTATTATTCATAGACAGTGAACAGCCCAGAGAAAGGTTATCTGTGCATACCAAATATTGATGAATGAACAAAGATATTCAACCTCTAGTAGATTAATTTTCTGCTTCTACAGTTAGAAGTCAGGAGCAAACCAAGTGTGTATATTAGAGGGACTATATCACCTCTTCCTTGTCTTTCAGTGGAACAGAAATTTTGATCATTCATGAGCTTACTTAAGAGCAACTAGATGAATAATCTTGCTAGCACTGACAACCACCTCTCAACCCTCTATCTCCTCCTTCCCCCCCCCAGGGGAAAAAAAAAATAAAAAAATTGCAAAACAGCTATAGAGTCAGCATGGGATTCAGTACCTCACTTTAAAAGAAGCTGTTATGCCTACTGCGTTTCATGCTTCTGAGAGCTGAATGTTATACATCAGTCTATCCACCGTCTGAAAATATTTCAGAACAGTCACTTTTAGATACCTAAGTAAAGGTAATTTATGAATATGTATCTTATATTCATTTTAAAGGACAATATATATTCTCATGAAAAGATTTTTTACTGTGTCAGACTGTAGCAGTCCTTGGCCATATTTCTGTGCATCAGGAGTATCTGCTTTACCATCTAGAGCTGATTTCTTTCTCAGCTCCAGACTGTGGATGTATAGCCCTGGATTCTGAAGAGGAATTCCTAAAAAGGTACTTAGCAACGAATATCCAAGCCAGGAATAAGACAAACATTGATCAAGTCTCAGCCAAAGTCACAATCCCTGCACTGAAAGGCTTCCTCCACACACAATGAGTGTTTGAGTTAATGGAAAGCACTCTGCATTATAAAATGCAGTCCTAAAGTTACGCAATTAGCAGTGTCATTTCACAGACTGTAGACTGCTCCTCAAATTCCCAACGTACTCTCAGGGTATTTCTAAATTGGTTAGATGATAAAACTGCTATATGAAGTGAACACTGATCTGAGCCTCACAGTGGAACTTTTACTTTTTCGTAGGATTCAAATAAATATATATATATATATATATTTCTTTTCCAGGAAGAATTTTACTTTGAATGAGGATTAGAAGTGCAAATTATTCAAATTTACCAGGAAAAATTTCAGCTGCACATACCTGACTCCTCCACACAAGTCTAGGTTAAAGCAAAGCCTCTAATATAGACATAAATTTCCTGTTACTTTTCTCTAGTTCACCAAAACCACTAAGTTTAGGAGGCTTCTTTATTCCAATTTTATTCTGCACACAACTATAATTTTATTTATTTATTTATTTATTGAAGTTATTGTATAAAGTCTATATTTATTCATTTACCTGGAAATTTAGAATTTCAAATTAGCGTTCAGTCACTTAACAGGGGATTTCAATGACAATTTCATATAGGTAAGTTGAAAAATAGGACCATGAGAATTTTCAGTTTTGCTCTTTGACTCCAATTCAAGTCTTTGTGTATATAAAAGCATTAAAACAGAACTTCAGACAATATGAACAAACACATTTTCACTGAGGAAAGGGGACTGCATACACTCCACTTACAACAAGATGCAGGCCTGGACCATTGTACTGGTTTTGGCTGAGATAGAGTTAATTTTCTTAATAGCAGCTGGTATGGTGCCACGTTTTCCATTTAGGAGGAAAATAATGATAGCACATTGCTGTTTTAGCTGTTGCAGAGCAGTGCTTATACTAAGTCATGGACTCTTCAGCTTCTCATGCTGCCCTGCCAGTGAGGAGGCTGGGGGTTCACAAGACACCGTGAGGGGATAGAACCAGGACACCTGACCTAAATCAATATTCCATATAATATAAAATCATGCCTAGCAATAAAAGTGGGGGAATTTGGCCAGGCAGGATGCTATTGCCTTAGGACTGGATGGGCATCATTTGGTGAATGGTGACCAATCGCGTTTTGCTTCACTTGTTTTGTGTATTCTTATTCTTAGTCTTATCATTATTATTATTATTATTCCTTCCTTTTCTGTCCTGCTATACTATCTTTATCTCAAACCATGAGTTTTACTATTTTTCCAATTCTGCCTCCAATCCCACTGAGAGGGAGTGAACAAATTGGCTGTGGTGCTTAGCTGCCTGCTGAGTTAAACCACAACACCCATAATTCACAGTTTTGTTGAAATGTTCTATATGTTGTGGTTTAACCCAGCTGGCAACTAAACACCACACAGCCGTTCGCTCACCCTCCCCCCTCCCTCTCTGGGATGGGGGAGAGAAATGGGAAAGTGAAGCCGGTGAGTTGAGATAAAGACAGTTTATTAAGACAGGAATATAATAATAACAATAATAATAATAATAGTGATAATGATAATAGTATTAACAATAATAATGTGTAAGAAAACAAGTGATGCACAATGCAATTGCTCACCACCCGCTGACCGATGCCCAGCCTATCCCCAAGCAGCCGGCCCCCCACCCCGGCCAGCCACCCCTATATATTGTTTAGCATGACGTCAGATGGTATGGAATACCCCTTTGGCCAGTTTGGGTCAGCTGTCCTGGGTCTGTCCCCTCCCAGCTCCTGCTGCACCCCCAGCCTGCTCGCTGGCAGGGCAGAGCGAGAAGCTGAAAAGTCCTTGGCCTGGTGTAAACACTGCTCTGCAACAATTAAAACATCAGCATGTTATCAGCGCTCTTCTCATCCTAATCCAAAACATAGCACCCTACCAGCTACTATGAGGGAAAATTAACTCTGTCCTAACTGGAACCAGGACATATATAATGAACAAGTAAATAAAATATATACCCTTGTGCTTAAAACAAGGCTTTGGACAAACAACAAGAACAGAACTCATGCCAAGCCAACTGCAAATCACAGGAATGCATTTCAGCCCCTGCAAAACCCCCTTCCAGAATGTAAACTGGCATATTTGCCTTTATGTTTCTTAAGCTTCTCCTAGCTAATACAGGACACACAAAAATTAAGCTTAGCCTCAGACACAAAGGCATCCAGTAGATACTAATGGATGCAGACTATCTTAATGTTAGAACAAAAATTATAGGCTTTAAAATAACTGTCAGCCTTTTCCCCAAGACACTTGTTACTCGATTTTCACCATTTTAATAGGTAACAAGTGGAAAAATTCAGGCATCTGGTAGTTGAAGGAGATTTCAACATCTGAACATTAAAAAAATCACTTTTTATCGGTATTTCTAGCTTTCAAAATTAAAAGTAAAAATAAAAGCATTTATTTCTCCATAGCTTCCTTTTCACTGTAGTTAAAACACTGGCTTTGGATATCACTGTTAACATTGTGAGTGCATTACATTTAAACTTAAAAAATTATGAAGACTATGAAACATATTTTCAGTGTAAAACAGTGATTTTTTTCACAAAGAAGTGAGAAACACATCAGCAAGCTTAGTCATTGTGTCTTCTTTAGGTGACAATGAAGAGCGTGTTCTATGTACTGAATGTTGCTGGAGGGCAAGTTTCCCAGATGGGAACCAGGTAGGCTCACTCTTTCTTGGTGGGGTAAGCTTCTGCCTTCTCCTTGCTCTTGCTGTTCTCACTGACACCAGTGGATCCCACATCAACTGCCTTCTGGGAAGTGGCAGAAAATGTCTGTATGAGGATCTGTACAGCATCGCTCAGCTGCAAGTTCTGGACAGACAGTCCACTTTGATTATTGCATGTTATTAAGATGCAACTGTCATTCAAATGTTTACAAGTCAAAACATAACTTTGCTCATCTAAACTAATGTCTTCCAGGCCATCATCCCTGATTTGTACTTTGGCATTGGCATGCCATGTATTGTCTTTAGGATCCACTTTCACTGAGACGCCAGTTAAGGTCTGTTTTTTCCAAGAGATCTTCAGGTACTTTATAAATAAAAACACATGAACTCATGTTAATAAAGACCAAGGTCTTAATCAAGATCAGGCTGGATTCAATATGGTGATAGTAATGACCCAGGAGAATAGCATTTATTTGAACTAGTGAAATTCAATATTCACTCACATGATCCTGTTTCTGGTTCTAACCAAAAGGAAATATTAGCATCCATTTCTATAGCTGTGGGCAACTGCCAGATAACTACTGATAATAGTATTTAAATCTCCCACTGCAATTAATTTCACCTAAATTTGTCAGACTGATTACAAGATCACAGTTCTCCTATTTCCTGTAGTTATTACAGTGCTAGCACCTCAAAGTCCAGTTCACAACTAGACTTCCACCATATCTGTTTTTCCACATACAAAAGAACATAAAGACCAGAAAGAGCCCTTGCAGGCTCTGCAGTTCTCAAGTTAAGATTTAGATGTGTGTAATAAGTAAAACAAACAGACAAACAAAAGACAACTTCATGACCTATTCACACTTCTCTTTATTATGCCAAGTTATCTCCCTTTCTGCCTTCCATTTGCACAGCTCTGTTCAACAGAAGCAACAAAGAAAATTCATATTATTTTGCAAATTTACCACCTACTGTTGGAGATTTATTTTCTTCTATTCATTTTCATAGTATACTGAGCAGTTTTAAATGGGCCAGAAACAGTATTTCTATTATTACTACTAATGGTTCCAAAAGGGAAAAGATTTAACTTCATCATTATTTTTTACAATGCATAATCATAGAAAACATCAATATCTATAAATGATAGCTATTGAAAGTTTGTATACTGCAAGACCTTTGAGACATGATGGTTTTGTTATGTTCATGTAGTGCAACTATTATCTTTGGAACCCAGTGTGAAATAGTGGCTTCTGTGCAATAAGCAACATTCTGTGTTAGTACCTCTTCAATCAGTAGATAGATGACAGAGAAAATGAAATACAAATGGAAATATACAGATATAATAAATAGACAGAAGCCAGTTTTACAGGTCTCTAGTGGAATAAATTATCTATTTCTTTTTCCTTCTGGTAAGCAGGAATCAGGTTTATTGACTTTTCATGTAATACTGTCTTGCTTAGTGACATACATTTTGCGCTTAGTTTTGCTCATCGTGTTTGTTTTGATTTGAATGCTTTGCGTCATTGAATTAAAAACACTATCAGTCATCTTCTTCCCCCAGACTCAACCTTACTAAGGTTTTAAAGAAGTAGTAGATGTAATTGGGCAGAGCCATATGTTTTATATTACAGACACTAATGAAGAAGCTGTACAAATTTTGAAACTGTCTGGAATTCTCCAAAGATGAGTTTTGCCCTGCTCTTGAGTTGTAGCAGTCAAAGTATTCTGCCAAGAGAGGTCAAACCTAGAAGCTATAACTATTCTTCTTATATTTATGTATGTGTGTTTGTGTGTAAGTATTTATGTACATATTCAGAGATGTACATTCTTTAGCTGATCTGGAACTCTGAGCACAGAGGAACTAGGTGATCAAATGATGTAAAATGACCTATGAATTGAGATGGATTAAGTCCAGCTAAATTTAAACTACCTAAGAGCTGTAGATCACATTCTAACATTTCCGTAAACAAACATGAAATATTAAATTGTTTGTAGCAGTTGTACAGTTGACCATACAAATTTTGACAAAAATGTTGACAACATGAACATCACCATACTTTTTTTTTTTTCCCCCTCAAGCTAGTAACATACAGTGAACAACTAAAACAAAGGGAAGAAAAGTAGTTAAAGCACAGTTATGGAAGGATGATTAGAAGAAGCAGATAAACATCTGTTTTCTAATAACTAAAAATAAAATAAAATAAAATAAATAAATAAAATAAAATAATAAAAAGAATAAATGATTCTAGAGCTAAATTGAACAGGATAGACTAGCCTATCATCTAAAAAAGCCCTGTGCTAAGATATATATACATATACATTATATATATGTATGTATATGTATGCATATATATATTAAGAGTGTATTATGAGATTAACATCCAGTATTTTCATACGTTAGAAATGATTTTCCTTTAAATATACAAACCGGCTCTATCTTGTCAGGCCCATCTCCATATGGACATCTTTCTATGTCCAGAGACATAGAAATTCCAAATTTAAATAAAACTTCAGCATTCTAATAATCTTCTGTAATGCACAGGCAAGCCCCAAACTTTTCCAGATTTTCCAGATTAAGTCACGGCTCACAGAAAAAAAATATCAAACTGTTCTGAAAATCATTTTATTTCTAAACATGATCTACGGTAGAAATACTGATAAGGAAATATTTGATTTCACAGAATCATAGAATAATGTAATATTTGAGGATAGAAGGGACCTCTGGAAGTTATCAGGTCCAACCCCTCAGCTCAGGTACGGACACCTAGAGCATTTTGTCCAGGACAGTGTCCATTTCTATAAGACATACAGAGTTTTCAAGTCAACATTATATCAAATGCCTGAGGAATACCTCAGAAATCCTAACCTCATACCTCTTATGTTATTTAAAATGTTTAAAATGGTCATAGAATCTTGAAAAATATTTTGCACTGCTAACATAAAAATTGACAAAACAACAAAATAAAACAAAAAATAATGGGACAAAAAAAGGACTTTTAAGTGGAAGTAATTTATGTTACTTATTTGTGTATTCTTGTTTTACCACCTCTTCACATTGTCGGTTTCAAAAACTCATAAAACATTTTTTACATGACTTAGAATTGACTAATGTCTATTCAGATGTTCAAATGAAATCTTCTAAATCTTTTTCTTCTTGAAGCCCTGAATTATTTGTATTTTACTTGGTCTATAATCTATATATAATATTTTGAAACACATCTAAAACTCAGCTCATAATTATTACAAACCGTTGATATTAAGTAACATTCTTCATTTCCATTTCTTTCAGTAGAGCTATCCTTGTATTTGTCCTACCTATCAAGATGAATGAAATACAGTACTAAATTCTCCTTTAAATTGACCCAGGAATAACAGCAATAAGATGAAAAATGATGATGATAATAATATTTCTGGTTTGCACCACACTGTAATCAGGAGAGATCTCCTAGACCAGTATGTCTAGTAAATCAATTTTATCAAATTCAGTGTCTACCTGAGTTGCATTTTGTTTTGTGCTTGGATTATAGAAGTAAAACAAAGTCACCATCCCTGCTTTACTGAACTTGGTGACTACCTTGGTTTCACCAACAGTGAGAGTAAGCTTGATGCTGAAATGCAGGATGCAGAATATGAAAATCAAGCCAAAAGTGAGAATAATTCCAGCCAACAGGGAAAGCAGAAAAGACAGGAAAGTGTTTAGGATACTCATGGTTGTAAGTGTCTTGATGGAGCAGAAGCAGAATGATGTACTTCAGAGAGCACTACATCTCAGTGTTGGCATTCTGGTGACCTGTCCTTAAGCCACAGGCCGCATCTTCTGTCTAAGTGTATTGGAAGTTCTGCCACATCACAATCGGTGGCATAGGGACAACATAGAAACCTCCTGCATACCTGATATGCCTGTGCAGTTCCCAGCCATTACAGGTCATGACTTTCCAGTCTTTGTATAGCCGTACAGCTATCATTATGATACTAACCAACTTCTTCAGAAAATTTTAGTGCTTCCCAGCAGTAACCTGGGGAGATACTAAATTTACCTAAATTGTGGGTTATTTCTCTAGTTGATCTCTATGCACCATGTACATAATTATGTCCTGGAGTTCAAAAGATCATTGAAGATGGCAGGGACCTCTGGAGTTCTCTTAGTCCATCTCCTTGATCAAACAGGGTCACATACAGCAGATTGCTCATGGCCACATCCAGTAGTGCTTTGACGGATGGAGCTTTTCTGGGCAACCTGTGCCAACATTTGACCACCCTCACAGTAAAAGCATGTTTTCTTCTGTTCAGGTATGTTTTCTTTTGTGCCCATTGCCTATTGTCATTTCACAGGATACTGCTGAGAAGAGCCCAACTCACTCTTCCTTACAACCCTCATGGTGTATTTATACACATGGATAACATACTTCCTGAACCTTCTCTTCTCCAGGCTAAACAGTCCCAGTTGTCTCAGACTGTCCTCAATATGAGAGATACTCGAGTCCCAAATGATCCCAGCTGTGCCCCAAAGACATCATAAATCTTACAATTTCCACATCACACAAAGTAACTTAGCCAGGATGGCTAGCTTTATGGAATTTAATGTAAATTGGAAATACACCAATCTAGCTTTCTTTTGAAGAAATACCTAGTCCATCAAAACAACATTAAGTCTAGCTTTTAACATATTTAGTAGACTTGGTTTTAATATCAGAAATGAAAAACAAAAAAGTATGTATTAATATTGCTATTTATATTGCAGTACTGTACCAAGATTCCACATAAATATTTATGAAGCTCTTATTTGTTATTTCTGGAGAATATGTTACTAACTTATAAGTTAGCAACAAGAAAAGCATATCAGCTTTGTAGATACAACACTATGTATCTGTGGACTTCTGTGTGAAAACAGTGAAATAGCTCATTAACACGCTTTTTACTGAGCCTGCTTGCCAAGACAGCCTAAGTGAAAAAACAGTTTTAAATTTTTTCAAGTAAAAATTTGAGTATATATATAACTCTTTTGATACTCTGAGCATGAAATGCATATTCCTAGTCTAGGCTGCTTTGTTTGTTTTTTTTTTTAATTGTCAGATGATTTTTCTGGTGTAGATGAGGTCTTTGGTGACACCACAGTACATGGGACTGACACTGACTCAAGCATGCTGAGCCAGAAGCTTATATTAAATTTGGGAAGACCTAGATCTTTCCAAAAAAAAATCAGAAGATTTTCAGTTTGAGAACTTCTTTGTTCATAATCCCACATCTAAAAAGCAACTTTGAGCATTTGCCCATGACTTTAAGAAGTCATTCCAATTTGCCCAGAGTAAAGTAGAAAAGTAGGGTTTTATTTTGTTTCATTTTTAATAATAGGAGAAAAGAGCCAATTCTCTAATCTGTAGAGATCTTTGACAGTTTTATAAAATCCTCAGAGTCCAGAGGCCTAAGTGTATCTATAATTACAGTCTCCTAAATACAAATCTAATGAAACTTGTGTGTCTACTGTAGATTTAATGTATAGACCATAACTGCATATAATAAAAATGCTCTGGAGTTTTGTATCTGTTGTTATGTCTTTCCTAGCAGGAGGAATTTTCTTTATGTTTTACTGTAGAAACAATGATCTATTTTTGATTTATAGAATATATATTACATAATTATAACTATAGACTACAGAGTATATATTATAGTATCTTTCAGTGTCCATATTAAAAATGTTAGTGAATAAAGAGCAACAATGAAGGATGAATCATGATACATATTGAATCAGTCATACATTCAAGACATATTGATTTTCTCATCTTGTTATAGATAGAGTGCAAAAAATTTGATCTCACATACTTCATAAGGTTCAGGTGAAATGTCATCCATAAAATTTGTTGACAAACTGCATCCACCACGGCACCTACTTTGAAAGATATTAACCACAGTGTAACAATCTTGCATATCCTTTTGTCTAGATCCATGGATCCAAGTTAGATCCATGGGGATAAGCAAAGTCCTGAATGATTACATACTGGAATTAGATATACCAACTACAGATAGTCAAATTTCAAGATTTAATTATTATTATTATTATTTTTATGGTACAGTTCTTTATTTTCAGTTTATAATATGTTCTTGGCAGGTACTCAATAGTCACCTTTCCTAGAGGAAAAATTGAACTTTTAACTTGATTGTGTTTTCTTTGCCTTTTTAAGCATCCTCATAAAACCATAAAAGGATTAGCAGATTCTTCTGATAAATTGACACCTATGTGTCCCAGTTGGACATAATCAGATCCAGCAATGATCAGATACAATCAGCACGCTCTACAAACTGAAACAGAAGTACATCTATACTAGCATTTCAGAGAGGCTGAGGGCTTCACTTTGGAAGCAAACGTTGTGCTCACTACCACCTGCTACATTTTGGTTGGCATTGTGGAGTGGCGCGAAGGTGTGCTCACCACACTTATTTTGTGTGACACTTTCCAGGAGCACACTAGACTGGAGCTATTTCACAGCAAAACCCCTAAAATGGCTATAATATATCTGTCAGGTCCTCAGGGCCAACTGTTTCTCTCTACAGACCACTTCTATTAAGCTGCACTACTTGTTAATGGAGACATAACTTTAAAGAACCTGTCTTTTTCCCTAAATACGTTACTTTATCCTGGGGAGAGATCTCTTACTCTCACCCATTCTCTGAATTGAACTGTCACCTGTTCTGCCTGATATTAAGACCTAAAGCTGCTATTAAAGCACTAGTCAGAGAGCTAAGTAACAGCTTCTTGTACTATAATAGCTTGTAAAAATCTGCAGACAAAAATAAATAAATAAATAAAATGATGTGGATATGTGGATGCGTGGCTTTATGCCTTTTGTAACTTTTGTTTTACTAATAACTACAAATTTACGCAAAGATGTACTTAAATTTTTGCAAGCGGAATTCTAATCATTTGCTTTTAGGTACAAAACTATCTTGTTCCACTGTAGCATTTTGTCTCAGAGAGTAGCATATTTTCACAACTTTATATCAAAAGGGTAAATAGAGAATATCTACTTTCTATATGGAATATGCTTTCATCCGTACAAAATAAAAAATAAAAAAATCTTGAAAACATACTAATGCATTTTTTTGAACTCATGATTGATAATTTTTATAAGTTTATTTCCTACACTATTTCTTGGCATAAATAGATATATAGATACATATATTATTAAAAAAATAAAAAATAAAAATAAAAATTATCTACCCACTGCATTTTTATAGTATTATTCTGGACAATACATAATTCATACTCTAATGAAATTCACATACTGGATCTATCATGATTAAACTAATTAGTTTTATCAGCATGGATGTTCTATCTTTCTAGTGAATGCTGCTCTCGCACAAAGCAAGTAAGAAATATTATCATGGGAGGGAACAAGAAATACACCATGTTTTTCCTTTTATAATGAGTAAAACAAGATAGCATGTGTTCTCACCTGGAATAACCCATGCCATGTTTGTCTGTAGGCAAAATATTGATTGTTTGAGAAAGATCTCTATTTCTAGAGTAGACTAACAGGAAAATATTAAGTATCTGCTATAATTTTTCTCCAAGGAAAAGTGTACAGCTTCTACCTCAGAAGTAAAAAGTAAACTATAGCTCTATGAAGATTAGCTCTAACATGAAAAATCATTTTGAATCATTCTGAATGAATCACTTTTATCTTAGTTTTCAAATCCCCTTTGTAAAGGTTCATAAAGAAAAGGTCATTTTGTATTCACAGGCCTCATATCTTTCAACAAAAGAAGAACATTCCCAAGTATTATGAAGAAAAATTTGCATTTGCTTTTATAAAGAGGTTTTGCCTTATCTATGATTTCCATTCTTTTGAAGACAACATCTCTTAAAGATATCTTGTGAATGCACAATGTTTAAATATATATGTTTGTGAAGGGAGAGGATAAGAATGAAAAAATGCAGTATATTTTATATACAATGACAATCCATGTTCTAGCTACAATAACCTGAACAATACAGCTCAGTATCTGCCGGTACCAAACAGTAAGAATTCAGAAGTTCTTTGTTTCTCCCTATAGAATTACAGAATCCCAGGATGGCTGATGTTGGCAGGGCCCTCTGGAAGCTATCTGCTCCAAACCCCTGCCCAGGGGGTGCAGGGACACCCAGAGCAGGCTGGAATAATTTTTGTTTTGTATAAAAATTAATCCTAAATCCTCTAAATTCCCATATCCTCACTAATCCAAGAAAAAAAAAAAAGTCTGTGTTGGGAAAAAAACAATAATAATAACACACCACCAAACAATTGTAAATTAAATCAATCACTTCTTGGGAAAAACAAAACAAAACAAAAAACCTCCTTCCTAAACAGCAGCATATGGATCACATACCTCAGCAAAAGCACATCCTCAGCTAGCAAGACCAATGTTAAGAAAAGTTAAAAGCTCTTTTCCACTGTCTGAGCACTCAGTCAGTCTCTTAAGGTCCCAGGCAGTGCTGCCTGGCACAGACATATTTTTATGGCTATTTGCTCCTGGGCCAGGGGATGCCCTCAGTAAATTACCCTCAAAATTTTTCCTGAACCAAGGTCCAGGAGACCAGACATGTTTTTAAGTAGAAATTAGCAAGCTTCTTAGCTGACTTTTTGCTTTTGTTTGTGTTTTTGCTGTTGTTGTTTTCCTTTATATTTTCTTTCCCTAAGAAAAGCAAAGTAAGAAGAATGTTTAAAGTTGTCTTCTCATCTCAACATGAAGAACTCCATTGTTTGCTTCTATATGTATCAGTTTCTATTTCCCTTTTCAAATGCAGTTACCACACTGCTCGCAAGATAGATAGGTCTAAACACAGCTGTAATTTTAATGTGAGACTCTGACATATCTGATGCCTATGTCTTAGAAGTTCTGACCTGTTTATCCCCAACTTCAGATTTCTGTTGATTTCCACTCTCCAGGACATCCTTCCAGTTCTTTTCCTTAGTTAGTTAAGCAAGGTTATGTAAACAACATGGGAGAACTGCTATTCCAGACTTCTTAATAGAAAGATAATGAAAATCTGGTTCCATGTATTGCTTTCAGATGCTTAATTACTTCCACTGCCTTCATGTTTTGTCTTTGCTTTTTCCTCTTATTATAAAATTCCAGTTAAAACACTACAAAAAGTTGCCCATAAAGTTTGCAAATCCTGAAGATAGGTGTGATCCTTCATCAGGTAGAGATGAAGGATAAACAACCCAAGTTTCACTGCTTTCTGCTTCCAAAAAGGCATAGAAAAGCTGAGAACATCTTCTTTATACCTGTATCTTCCCAGAAATGACCACAATCTGCTCAGTGCTGCACTTTCTACTTATCTTAACGAGGTGCCGCCTTATTCCTGCCAAAGGCCATGAAAAAGGATGTTGAAATATCATCCCTCATAAGCTCCAGGCAGTGAAACTGAAATGGAGTAAGGGTTTTAGGAAAGCCATTTTTGGTGACTATTATTAGATCTATCTCCATTTAAATGACTTGTGTGTTGGAAAATTATTATTACTACACTAAATGTGTCGTGTTCTTTCCACAAACCACATAATATAGTACAATATAATTAAATAGTTTAAATCTACCTAGTTTAATTGTCCCTGCTTGTATTGCATAACTGCTGGTGTGTAGTCAATAGGATATGCTCACTTAACAAAGGCAAATTGTTTCACTCAAAATTCTTCTTGCCTTATCAGCCTGAATGACATTATCACCCTGAACTACTCCTCTAGACAGTGTTATAACCTATATTTAAAAGGGTAATATTGAAGACTAAAACAATAAACACTTCTTTTTAATTGTCTTTTAATCCTTAATAACATAATTAAAAATAAAAATTTCTTTCAATTTGTCACTTAGGCTAATTTTAATGAAGAAACAGAAGAGAAAAGATCTGGTGGCCTGGGTGTGATATGTGCTGACAGCAGTTTCTCATGCAGATTTATGGAGATCGGTATTGCCTTATGGATATTTAAAGGATCATAATTTGGACTGGTATATCAGCTATCTTATGTGCTCAAAAGACTTCCATTAATGATGTTTAAAAATTACACGTTCTCATGTGATTTAAGACTAAGGTGAAAGTGAATAAGGTGAATAAGACAGGATACAATTTATATTGAAGTCCTCCCACTTGAAAGGACATGTTTCCTACGGCACTGGAAAAAAAAAAAAAAAAAAAAAAGATGATCTCCATTGTATAATCTGGTCAAGTGGATTTGCTCACTTTCGTAAATGCCTGTCAGCTTCTAGACCACATTGCAACAGAAATTCAGTTTCACTTTCTCAGGGTCGCTCCTGGCATTTTCACAGGTATGAGACCAATCATATTTATATTTATGTTTATTATTACTGTTAGTGTAATTGCATGAAAACTTCCAATAGCTTTTCTATTAGTCAAGTTTTAATCCTCATGATAATAAAATATTAAATTCCTAAATTATGAGGAAAAACAGGAGAATTAGCAACAAACTCCCAGAAGGCCAGCAATTATGCAGCACTGCCTGCAAGTACTTTAAATTTATATTTTATTACATTCAAAGGAGTTTAAATTTACTTTTTCTCTCTGAATTCAAGGCATACAGAATGGCTTAATGCAAACTGAGTCAGAAACAATTGTGTTTCATGGATTTACATAGGACTTGGCATGACTCTGACTGTCTGGCTGCTAGTAAGCTGACTTCAATCAGGCTAATGTTTATAGAGAAAACTTTAATTAGGTATTTCATGCAATAGGTAGCATGTAATTGGCATGAATATACCTTCTGCTGAGCAGCCTGATTACTCATAAATAAACCCATGCAGAGTTGCTGAGAGTAATAGATGAATGCTGTGTTCTACTGGTACCGATGCTTATTGACTTGAATAGCTCATGATGATAATAACATTGTTTTAATGAACTGGAGCTGCCAAGGCAAGACAGAGGACAGTTTGTGTCACAAAGCTATAGCCCCAACATTTTAGATAATGAGCACAGACTAATTTAAGGTGACACAAAATAACCTGATTGCGACAATTCGTTTGCAATTGGGCAAACATATATACATACAGTTGTGTAGGTGTAACTGGAATTCAGTAATGAACCTTTTTTGCAGAATATTCAAAGTTATACAGACAGATTTGATTTGCCACATTGTTCTAAGCATAGGTTATTTACATTATTACCAAACTTACTATATGTTTATAATACCATCTGACAGACAGAAACTGGAAGTCAAATGATGTTTCTTACTCCAGAGGAGTATGTTTGCTCCATATGAAGAACTACATTAATTAGAGCTTGGATTTAACAAGTGATTTTGTTGTAAAGATAACTCTTTACATAGGGCTGTCATAGATTTCTCTTTGTTTCACAATTATATATACACACATACTTACACAGGTGTTTATAAAGCTATCTATAAATAATATTTATAATATTTATGCAATAGTTAGGTGTGTTCCTACCACAGACTTATACCCATACTCTTCAAAACAGAGATTTTTAATTGACGAGAACTGGTGAGCATTGGAATATGAACTCTGTAAAAGTGACAGTTACAATCTTTAAGACTCAGCAAAATTATAACCAAAATCCTCTTGCTATGACACAATGCGTTGCTCTGAGAAAGGCTACAGGGGAACTAGAATATAAAATGTGGAATACTAGATAAGAAAAAAAATACAAGTTATAGATATTATGAAAATTTTAGTACAAAATGCACCCAAATAATCAGCAAGCATGTTCAAGATCCAAAAGTAAGCAAGTTTGGGCATATCTAATAATTATAGACATTTGCAGGCTGCCTGCAAATGGTCGCTATTACCAATAAAAAAGTTTAAAAGTTTCTTTATCGTGGATACAAGAGAAACAATCAAACAAACAAAACAGACAATTTGCACAACTTTTACATTTATCTGTAAAGTTTACTCTTCAGAACTCTTTTCTCTTTTGTTTTTCTAGGGTGTTTTTTGTAGCACTAAGGAAGGTTATAATCAGTCTTTTCCAAGGAAAAGTGAGTTCAAGAAATGATGAGAGCAAATTTTGAGCTTCTGTTCCTGGAGTTTAGTCCTGTTTTCCTGAAGATGAAACAAAACAAAAATACCTAAGAAATACAGTAGAGGTTAAAGGAAAAGTGGTGTGTCTCTTTCTGGTGTACAGTCTCAGTGACATCTCTGCTGGATAATGAAATATTGGATATTTTGTATATTCTTATGCATTTTAGAGAACTAATGAAGGGCATTATTTTCATTAATCTTTAACTGTGGACCAGAAAACCAAGATTTACTTGGTAACCAAGATATATTCCTATCTTCTGACAGAGTACTTTCTCTCATTTCCTTTTGGTGGCTTGTTCATTTTTCTCAGCTTTAAGTAGTTATTTCTTTGGACTTTATGAAGTTCCACGCACCTTTCAGTGACTTTTCAGAAAACAAAGTAGTTGTGAAGATTATGTACACCAGAATGGTGATTCTTACTAAATCTCAACAGACCTACAAAACAAATAAGATGTGCATATACAACCTCACTTTGATCACAAAACTCAACCTGGATCAAAAATTATGTATGGTCTCTGTGGTTGTTCATTTCCCCCCTGCTAAAAATTTCCTCCTCAGTAAGCACAAAAAAGAACTGAGCATTATTCTAGCATTTGCTGTAGATTAGTATCGATGAAGATGTACTTAATATTGATGAAGAATCCAAGTCCAAAACAAAAGTAGGGCATATGTTCACAACAGACCCAAATTCATATGAGTTTAGCCTTAGCCAGCTGTTCTTCATGCACAAGCTGAACTTTTATGTGCTCTAGGCTACTTCACTAGCAACTCTGAGACTACCTGATAAGAGCTGAGTTACCGTTCTACAAGGAGATTACTGGCTTCCCAGCCTGCACAGTCTGCCCATCTCAGCTAGTGGCTGCACAGGAATTCTGAAAAGGGACAGAGAGAAATTATTCTTTCACATGGAGTACCTGAAAAATATTGTTTTCACCACCTCACCTCTCCCAACACAATCCACCGTACATTCTTCAAGCAATAGATCTCTGATTTCATGGGCGGTAGTACTCCTGGGAGGACTCTGAAGATAAAAATTTAGCCACTGACACAGATGCAAGCAATCAAAAGGAAAAGAATTAATTGTCTAGAGAGCAAGTTAAGATGTGTGACATGGATTTTAAAATCCCCTTCCTTTTATTAGCTATATTAGCTATTTGACTTTTTCCACCACTATCTCAAAACATGGGTGTATTCACTTCACTATTAAAAAAAAATAATCATCATCATAATTTGGTGGTCATCACTATGTTGGAAAACAAAACAAAGCAAAACAAAAACAAAATTCTCTTGTACTTCCCTGTTGTATTCCAGGTGATGTCAGTTATTTTCACCTATCACAATCATTTGCCAAAGCAAATGAGGAGCTGCTTCCACCCAAAAACCTGTTCTATAAAGTTCTGTAATAACATCTAAGGACAGTTTTCAGTTTCACTGATCTTTCAGTAATATGCATAAAGCTTTAAAGGCATCCTACCTAGTGGTATTTCTGAAGAAAGTGGTTTTACTCTACTACTCAGTGAGCTGCACAATGACCACTCTTTATGGTTTATGGAAGATGCATAGAATGACAGTAATTAATCAGTCCTGGTCTGTTTCTCCTCATCTCTTGCTAAACATCTGAATTTAAAGAGAGAAAGATTATGTAATAGAATAAAAGTTGATTTAATTTCACAGTTAAGTACCATAACACAGTACATGTCACATACCAAGTGCATTTTGATCCTTTATTTTTCCCCAACTATTTTTTTTTTTTAGGAGAAAGTTATAAAAAATACTGAAAGACTTTCTTAGCATGGTAGTTTTACTAGATTTCATAGTGTCAAAGTGTTAAATCATGCAATTTCAACTATCATGAATTATTAGCACTTATTACTAAGACTACTACTTGCTCTTTGCAAATGTCATAGGGAAGAAAATTTCAGGTACTGAACTTATAAACACTTGCAGACAAAGTCTGCCATACTAAAAAGCAAAAACTTTATTCTTGTTTTAAGTTAAACATAGAAGACACATTTGTACAGCAATTAATAGATTGTAAAAATCACAAATTCCTCTTAAAGCAGTTTTATTTATTTATTCTACAGCTCTCAATAAGGCATACACAACTTTACAGGATTTTTTTTTTTTTGACACTTTTCTACACAGATTACAGACGTGCAAAGTAGAGAGAACTTTTAAATAGGTAGCAGTATAAAAGCACTTATTAGAAGTCAAAGTTACATTTTAGAAAGTCCCAGACCTCTTTATGAAGATATTCCAAAAAGAAGTGATAACAGTCACATGGAGAAATATCAAATCACATTATTCAATACAAGACAAAGTCATCTGACGAAATTCCCAATCATCTTTGGATACAGTCTGGTCCCACATCATTAGACACTGTGAACAGGCAATATTTTTTGCCTCGTTACTGATTTTAACTCCACCAAGAGACAACACCAAAGTGTTGACCATTTCACTGAGGGTCTGAAGTATTGGCCCTATTGGCTAAAATGTGCTTTCTCTGCAGGAAATGTCATTCTACTTTAATAATAATAATAATAATAATAATAATAATAATAATAATAATGAATCTATTTCCTTTTATCTGAACATAAGTACAGGATTTGCATCTTTTCTCTACTGCTCATCCAAATTTTTGGGTTCTTAAGGAGTTTAAAAGTTTTCATTAACAATTTATCATTGTCTATTTCTACATTAAACTGCTGGCAATAATTTGCCATATAATTTGAAATTAATGTCCAAATTTTGACTAGTCACTTCTTAAATGGCAATTAATTATTTTCTATTGTGATTTACTAATAAACTTTCTTTTTCCTGTTTGAATCAGGCTTTAGTTTGAGCTAACAATATATCATATTGCTGAACACTTCTTTTCCATTTTTTCATGGTACCTAAACACCACAAGAATTCTGCAGCCATGAGATTACTGGGAGTATTATTTATTGATACCATTGTCATTCTAGCAGATATCATTTTTTAATCGTTATATTCAATCACTGAAAACAAGGAAGCTCACAGAAATAGGCATTTAAATGCTGCCTGTTTTCTTTTTTTTTTCTTTTTTTTTTTTCTGTCAGCTGTCTTTATCTGTATGCTGTCACAAAGACACTTCTAATGAGCCTGTTTGGAAGCAATTGGTCTTTGACTGATGTTCAGATGCAGTAAAGATGTTACTGTATAATCAGAGAGAGAGAATACATTTTCACTCCCAAACTTGCAACAGGCAAAGCAAAATCACAATCGAGGGGAGCTAAATACAGCTCTTCTTGGCTCAGTCTCTTATAAACTGCCTGACTCAGCTTCTACAATTGAATGTTGCCAAACCAGTAAGTTTCAGGTGACTGTAGCAGAGAATAAAAGCTCTGTTATTTCAGCTGCAGTCTGAAGATTTGCTTTGCAGTCTGCAAATCAGAAACAGTGGGTACTATGGGGAGTGACAGGGATATTTGAAAAGCAAGAAAACCAAGAACGAAGAGAGAAGGTTTCAAGCCCAGTATGCTGACCTCGGTCAGAGCATTTGAAATAGGATAAAGAGAACACTTTCATCACTATTTTTCAGAGTCCTTGCTCTATTTTTGCTCTCTTTAATCCCTAAAATTCTTACATCAGTATAAATTAAACCCCCTGAAAGAGATGTGTAGTTTTGTGAGTCTGTAGTATATACGTCTCCCCTGCTTTCCTGTTTTTCAAAATAGCAGTGGCCAGTACTACCTGATGATATTTCATAAACAGGTCAGACCAACAGAACAAGAGGTGAAAAACAATAAAGACACCTTTCTGCTATGTTGAAATACCGTGGTCCTTTGACTGTCTGGTTTTTGAAAACATATCTGGGAATAAGATTTGTGGAGCTACACACATACATCATCAGTCTAAGAATTGATTTTGTACTGACAGAAATTAAGTCTTGGTGATTTCTGACAGCTTCAAGATTAAGGAGATACAATCTGAGGTCACAATGTTGGATTTCACCACTAAATGTCTGCATGAGTACTGCTTCAGAAATCTTAATGCTTTACAATGTCTGGTCTATGATCTTATTAGCCTTGCCAAGCCCTGGAAAACTTGTACCAGTAGAAGGATACTTGAGATGGATCTTTTTGCCACCATTCTAAACAGAAAAGTACAGATTTTTTCTTAAAGAAAGTTTACATTAGTCTGCCATTCAAATAGCAGAATGAAAATGGAGACAGACAGAAAACAGATATGGCTGGGGAAGGAAAAGGAGGCACAAGAATGGGAGAGGAGAGGAGAGGAGAGGAGAGGAGAGGAGAGGAGAGGAGAGGAGAGGAGAGGAGAGGAGAGGAGAGGAGAGGAGAGGAGAGGAGAGGAGAGGAGAGGAGAGGAGAGGAGAGGAGAGGAGAGGAGAGGAGAGGAGAGGAGAGGAGAGGAGAGGAGAGGAGAGGAGAGGAGAGGAGAGGAGAGGAGAGGAGAGGAGAGGAGAGGAGAGGAGAGGAGAGGAGAGGAGAGGAGAGGAGAGGAGAGGAGAGGAGAGGAGAGGAGAGGAGAGGAGAGGAGAGGAGAGGAGAGGAGAATATTATACATTCAAATTTAGTGTTAAGGTCAACAATGGAAATTCCTGTCTTTGACTTATTTTGTTCAGGACATCTTTCAGAATGAAGATGATGAAGGTCTAGTGGTATGATGACCAGAGATGGGGAGAGTAACAGCTGGAAAGACAAAGACAAAACTCACCGTATTCATATCAACTGTTCCTGTAACACCACCATCAACTGAAGGATTAGAAGAGGTAAAAGTCTGCTATTTTGTTCCAAAGTTTGTCACAAGAGTTTTGATAGATATATCTGTAGTGCTTCTTCCCTATTTAACATAATCCTGAATGAGTACATTTAGTCTATCTTTAAATTGTTGCTGAATTTTAACTCTTGTCTATTGAGCTAAGATGGAGTTTTTTTCCCCTAGGAAAATTCACCAAACTTCCTCATATTTCTGAACAGTTAAGCATATTTCTACTGTTGAGTAATGTACACTATTACAGAGCATTACACTGGATTCTGCATTGCTCATTGCTCTTAAATATCTTTCTAAGAGGGGACCTGTCCAATTAGAAAGCTAGCTGGAAGGTGACAAGCTTCACTAGACACAAAGGAACAAGCTATTTGAGAAAAAAAAAAAAAAAGATAGATAGATAGGTAGATAGATAGATAGATAGATTTTCATCTTCCACTAGATTGTTGAGACCAATAGAAATCAGAAAATGTAAATCTGGACAGAGGTCAGCTGGAGCTCAGATAGTATTTTTGTTTTAGATCAGTTTTATAGCTGAGGAAAATGCAGAGTGAACTACAAGAAAAGGGTGCTGGTTCATCTGAGACCTATTTTATAACTTCATTTACTTTTTTTTTTTTAAGGAAATAATAGTTATGCACACATGCAAAAAGCTCTCAGGCAGATTTAATCAACCTGAACACCTCAGGAAGTAGCTTTGGGCCTTGGTTAAATTGACAAGACCACTTTTCTTTCTGAAATGGTGTATTTCAGTCTTTACAGACCAAATTCCCTTCATCCCTCCTGCAGCAGCTGTGCTAAACCTCAAAGGCCTTTTCTAAGCAATGTATCTAACTTGGAGCTCCTATTTTAAATTATCTAGTCTACCTACATAGCTTACTACTCCTGATCATAACACTGCTTAATGTAATGTGATGTGATGTAAATGTCAGCTTGAATCACTGCTAAAAAACAAATGACACTTTTGGGGACAAACTAGGAATTAGAAATGGTAAACAAATATTCTGCTGTCAGCATGTCTCTGCATCAGGCTGATCAACAGCCTGGCCTTTCCCTTCTGGTGCACTCTGAACAGCAGTAATTTTGCTTTTGTGTTTTAATAATACTAGCAAACAGTATCAAGGGGGACAGGAGTTTGAAATGGTGAATATTCAGTCCCATGAAAGAAGCTCTTGTTGGATAAAAAGAGGACTAATACCAGGCATCTACAAGGACAAATCAAAACACCATTGACTGAAAAAGTATTTAAGTGATACAAATAGTATTATTCTTGCCAAAGGAAAATGCAGTTAGTTATTGAACTCCATTTTAATATTTTGTTAGCAGCAGCTTTACTTTAATATGGCCATTCTCAACATCACTCAAGCAGTTAGCTTAATTTAATAGTATGAAAAACATAAATAAATTGTCCAGAGGAATGTAGCTTACTGACTGTCAGAAATTGACTGTAAGATGTGAAGTTTATTTGGAGAATCTGTAATTCATCACTAATTTAAATCAATGGTAGTACACTGAGACTCAGTGAAGATGAACTATGTTGTGGTCAACAGCTACGCTTTTAGAATGCAACTCTTGTTCATGAAGACAAATGACTGAATTTTAACCTCCTGTCACAAACAATGCATTTTTTTCTGCAACCATCCTTGTGTCCTGAAGGACTTCAAGATAGAGGATGGTCTTCCCAGTACAGTCTTGCTATATTATATTTCTCCCACAACAGTTTCATAGTACAAGATAAAATGCTTTCACACATTTCTCTAAAAATACTTCAGGCATAGCTAGGAATTCGTACAAGGCTGCTCATTACTCCTGGGAAAATCATAACTTATTTGCTGAATTCAACCAATTCATTCAAAGGGTGTATCACAGAATCATAAAATATCCTGAGTCTGAAGGAACCAACAAGGATCATTGAATCCAACTCTTGGCTCTGCACAGAACCACCTAAAAATCAAACCATATGTCTGAGAGCATTTTTCAAAGGCTTCTTGAACTCTGGCAGGCTTGGTGCCGTGACTACTTCCCTGGGAAGCTTGTTCCGGTGCCTGACCACCCTCTGGGTGAACCTTTTCTTAACATCCAGCCTGAACCTCTCCTGTTGCAGCTGTGTCCTGTCACTGTCCCCAGAGAGCTGAGCTCAGCAGCTGCCCCTTCAGTCCCCTGGTGAGGAGCTGCAGGCCACCATGAGGCCTCCCCTCAGCCCGCTCTGCTCTGGGCTGAACAAACCAAGGGACCTCAGCCACTCCTCATACATCTTGTCCTCTAGGTTATTCTCCATCTTTGTTGCCCTCCTTTAGATGTTCTCTAGTAGTTTTCTGTCCCTTTTATACTGTGGTGCCCAAAACTTCACACAGTACTTGAAGTGAGGCCTCATCAGTGCAGAATACAGTGAGATAAACACTTCCGTTGACCAGTAAGTGCCTGATGCACCACAGGATATATTTGTCCATTTTGGCTGTCAGGGCACACTGTTGACTCACATTCAACTTGCCATCAAAAAAAAATAAATAAAATCCCCAGATTGCTTTCCTTGGGGCCACTCTCCAGTCTCTCGTCCCCCAGCAAGACACATATATTCAGGATTGCCTTGTCCCAGGTGCAGAACACAGCACTTGCTCTTGAGATCTAATTAAAAATATGACACTAGAAACAGATGGGTGCATTTTACCCTCCATCAAAGAAATACCCAGCTACTTCAGCATAGCACTTCAGAGGGACTTTTTTACTAGCATTTCCACAATCCAGGTACCAGAAGTATCATGACAGGAAGGCTGCTCTGAAGATCAATTACATAAACTGCCATGCTGCAATGACAAGAGCTAGCATGTTTTAAAGCAATATCTTCACAGCTTGATCCATTTGTGTAAATGTCACAAACCAGGTCTAAATTTGTGTTTTGTTTCCTTCTTTCAGTCATAAAAATTCCTGACAAAGATATGTGAACAATCTGTTAATGTCTGACATCTCCATAATAAGATTGCAGCAATTCTCTAAAGTTCCAGTCTCCAAGTGTACAGAACGTTCTTCTTTCTACTTCAGAAACAGCAAGATTGTTCTAGCACAGCCCAAAGAATTGGATAGTACACATACCAGTTCCCCTCTGGATGGCACTCTGGCTTAGAAACATCTTTTGCTGACCAGAGGGTAATTCATTAAAAATATGACTCAGCCATCCTGGCAACCGAGTAGAAGCAGTGCCAAGCAGCTGTAATCTGCTTTGTCTCACACAAACAGACCTTCTACTATTAGAACTGAAATATATATGTATATATTCATTATGAAGGTTTTATATATATATATTCATTAAGAAGGTTTTTCAATAAGGTGTTTCTTAAACTGTCTTGCCAAAGAGAAGCCTCAACAGCAGTTGAGATCCTGTCCCTTCAGTTGTGTCTTTAACAAACTTGTTTACTTTCCAAAAGCTTTAAACACATCAGAATATATATATATTTATATATATGTGTGTGTAAAATTTGATCAAGGCTCAGCTCAAACCACTTGGTAATATCTAGTAAAACTATATAAAAGATTATACAAATCCCATGGATTCAACTGCAAAGCAAGTATTACTTGTTCAATATTTCTATTATATTTCCACAGTTTAATTTTTCTCTTTATTCTTCAAAGGGCATAATTCAAAAAAATAAATAAATAAATAAATAAATAAATAATAAAATAAAATAAAATAAAATAAAATCATATAAAGCCTCCAAAGAGTTTGGGATTCATTTTAAGTCCAGGACAAACTAAGTGAGATCCAAAACAATTCTCCTTGACAATTTTTTCATCATCTTCTCATCATGTCAGTGGCCTAACCCAGCTGATGCTTAAATTAAGGTCCTACACAATGGATTCTGGCTTTCTAATTAGTTCTACAGATGTTCCTGTATCAGATTTGGTCTAAATTAGTGCCAAGAAGCTCCAAAGAAGAGCTGGTAATTCTGGATAAGTTTAGCTCTCCATAAAGGCATAGGCTTCTCTGAACAGCCAACAGTACACATTATCCAAGACTGTGCTGTTTGCAGGTGAGATCCAGGGGAGAGTATGTTGTCATTTTAAAGCTAATTCAACTAAATCAACTCTAACTTATCCTTGTTGTATCTTCTACAACAGAGTCCACGTAGACAGAGCCTAGGACTCTCAAGTTCCCAGACCTTTTGTGAAAATCTCTGTGAAATGCCTACATTTCATGAAGAAATGTAATGTTACATGTAAATATGTTAACACAACCGTTATCAGCTGCCTACATAACAGGCAGAGTTCTCAGACTTCAGTAACTTCCTACTTAGGAGGAATCTGGTAAACTTGTGATTTTCCCATTTTATATCTACCCCACCTCTAGAAGGTGTAGAAGAAGATCTGCACACATAGCAGTGCAGGAAGAGTCATATTTCAGGGTCAAACATCAGTACTTATCTATGGCAAGTAGATCTGTTTCAAGAACAGATTATAAGTAAAGATAAATCATTGGGAGCCCTGTGCAGCTACTCATGATAGAAGTCCCTCAAAAATAACAGAACAAGTAACATTGAATGTCATGTCAAATATAAGTCATATGTTGAGATGGACAGAATGATCTGGTAACTCCTTCCATAGAATAAAGTGAGTTCATAGGTTCCTGCAAGACATCCAGAATTGAAGTGTGTTTAAACTGACCAATTTCCTATTCACATCAAGGATGTATTAACCACTGACAAGTCAAGTTGAAAGTAAGAGATCACTGAAATTATGACTCAGAGCAGAAAAATTGTTCATATAGAATAGTAAGGAAAACAGTTCAAAAAAAAATAAAATAGTAGACTTTTCCTGCTGTTTTTTTTTTTTTTTCCATTCAATAGCATTCAAAACCAAAAATTAAAAATCATATGTTTAATGGTTGATGTTGTTACCAACAAGCTTTGGACATTCTGCAGAGAAACTTAGTGGAATCAAACTATTATCTCTCTTCCTTGAGTACAACCCCAGGTAAAGATAGATTATTCCATACACAGGAAAATGTATGCCACAGTAATTCCACTAGATTTTAAGAACAAGAAAGTAAAAAATATATATATTTTTTAATCTTAAAAATATGATGGAAACATCAGTGAAAATACAGTCAAACTCTTCATTGTGTGGATATGCATATAAAACTTTCACTTATTCATCATGTATATTTCACTCCACTTCAGTGTATTTAAATCATTTTGAGTTGCCTGTATCTGATTTTTTTTCCATTCATCATTAATCACTCTCCTTTCTAATCAGTGTATAGCAGTTACTTGATTAATTTCAAAAGACTCTGTTTGTGATAAACAGTTGAAGAAAACTATATAGATACAAACTTTACATGTTGCTTTAAAAATATTATCTCCATTTTCATTTTTCTCTGCTATATGAATCCACTTCCTAAGATATGTCTAGTGTCTGAGCACTGTCTATTTTGTATACATGTGAAAATCGTCTTCCTCAATGAAAGTTTCACTGTGTCAGTGGTGTACAGCTGATCTGGAAGGAAACACTTCTAGAAAGAAGCACATGTCGAGCTTGAGATCTGAGAAGAGCATCCTACAGTGGAGAGAATACCAGTAAATTAGCACTGGCATCAAGGTTATATACATAGCTTACAGTATTTGCAATACAAAAATTCTACCCTCAAATTCTTCTAGAATTCTTCGTTGTTTTTCCATTGCTGTTCTTATTGAAACAAGAAAAATAATTTGCGTACTAAGGATTTCTTTGGAAAGTTGGAAAAGGTGGAAAATCTCCCTCAAGACTTCAGGTATTAAGCAGTATTCCTCAGGGAGAAAAAAAAAAATACTCTGTGCTACAATTCTTGATTTATAATTCAAATGGTCCATACAGCATATGAGACAGCTGAAACACAGAATGTAAAATAATCAGTAGTCATGGAAGAACTGCAGCTGCTGTTGGACTTACAACAGGAACTAAGAGCGCTGGATGCCCACTGGTCCCTGTTTGGAGGAAGTATTTTCCCATTATGGTCATGTTGCTCCATGTGTTAATAATAATTCTGGTGTCAAAAGTCTTACAGTGCCTCTTCAACAATGTTTCTAGATGAGGTCTTCCTTCTATACCTACCTCTAGGCTCTGGTAAGAGCTCCTCTCAGACTTACAACTACACATGAAAATATAGCAAGGACAGGAATTTTAAAAAGATTAGAAAGCAATTCAGAATGAAACACTTGGTCTCATGGAATATACAAGATTAATTAAAATACTGGAACTAGAGGTTTGCTTTCAAATAGAACATTGATAAAGCTGATAAGAGAATATTGTGCTCATAGTTAGCTTTGAAGAGTTCTCACAGAACAAGAGGAGTTCCAAATACAAATCATAGCCTGAAGAAAGATGTCTCTGAAAAAGAGAGCTTTAGTTTATCATGAAGAGGATTGCTATATAATGGAGTAAAATGTCAAGTTCCCTCCCAGGTAGAATATATTGGTTACTTACAAGTTCATTAATTCTTCGGACACAAGTATAACAAATGCACTGACCAGTACTTTAAACCTCAGCATTCAGAGAAAGCAAACAAACAAGAAAAAAAAAAAAAAGCAAAAAAAAAAAAAGCAATGAGGATAATTGATCTCTTCTCTATATTATCAAGTTAAATAGTTGCATCTCCACATTCTGAGTTTTTAAATCTTGAAAAAAAAACATCTTTTTGAAACCCTTATGTAAACAGACTCATGGTTTTTGAGTTCTGTATTCCTCTGAGAATTGTATAAAATGCATCACTTCATGATATACAGTAGATTACACCAGATAATCTCCTGGAACCTCATCAGTATCCCCAGATGGCAATAAGAGCAACATCTATATTTTCAGTAAAGAAGTATATAAACATAAACCTTTCAGCAACAGTTGTTACTTCACTCTGAAATGAAATACATTTCTCATCAGTTGTTTACCCATATTATTCACTGATTATAGATTTTATCTCCTTAGTGCATCCTCTTAAGTTCTTAGTTTTTCATTAGACTAAAAATGATTTGTCCAGCTGTCCCAGACACCATGAGTATGCCTTCAAGGCATTCTTGATACCATGAAAAAGAAAAAATGTCTCTCTTTGTAAGAGAAAAATAAATAGAAGATGCAAAGTGGGGAAAAAAAAAAAAAGAAGAAAAAAAACCAAAAACCTCAGTCTTCGTATAAAAGCAGTTTCCATCTTTCAAGCAAGTCGTGTCTTTACTTCTGAACTGAATCAGAAAGAATAAATGGAGGACTCTCTTTTCTGTACCTCGAATATCTCTCTGCTTCAGGTCAGGCCAAAATGTCATTTCTTTGAAATTCTTGACAGCTTTGAAGTGGAAGATCACGGATATGGCTTCTGAATCCTGAGTTTATGGTTAAACAGTCATTTTCAGAGGGAAGATCATCACTTTTGGAAGGAGCCTATACTGTCTCTTGTTGATAAATTGAAATGTGTACACAGTTGACACTTAGACATACTTGATCAGTCATGTATTCCTTCTTTCTGTGTCTTTACATGGTGCATGGGCCTGTGGGAGTCCTCAGCTTACTTTGCTTGAGCAAACACCCCCTCTCTAAGCAAAGTGAACAGCTGTTCTCTCAGGAACAGCACAGTGTTACACGCAGTCTAATCAGCTGTGATGTAGAGCTATCATCCTACCTCTAGTTTTGGTGTTCTCTCTGCCAGCGGTGATTCAGGGGTCTTTGTGCCTTGTAGACCTACTGGCGCCATCTATAACTGAATTTAATGAAATTCTTACTAAATACTGATACCAAAATTGACCAATAATAAAAAGTCATATTTGACAGTTTTCTGACTTCCTATGACATTTCTGAACAAAACAGAAAGACAGAACTATGTTCAAAATGTCTAAAATTCATCAGCAATTAAATTTTTGAGACATGTATGGTTTTTGCTTTTTATGAGTAGCTTTGAAGATAATTTTCTTTCCCTTCCCTTCCCTTCCCTTCCCTTCCCTTCCCTTCCCTTCCCTTCCCTTCCCTTCCCTTCCCTTCCCTCTTTTTCTTGCCCAGCAGCTGAAAGCAAATGTTTAGCATACAATTTTCTGGTAATAAATATCACACATTAGAGATATTTCAGATGATTTGGCTTTCTTGATAAATCATGAAAAAAGTTTGTAGACTCTAATACCCTTTACCATAATATTTAAGATTGTCAAAATGTAGTTTGCCTCAGACTTTCTGAATGGGCTTCCACTATTAACCATTAATTCCCTGATGCTAACAACATTTGACATTTGTCCCTGTAGACTGACCCCCAGCAGCTAATTGTATTCTTCTCAAACTATTGTCCTTTGAAGAGCGAAACATCTGGTGAGGCATTGAAAAGTATAGTGACCTCCTGTGACATTTAAAGTTTTGTTTAGCTCCTTCACTGCTTTGATCTTTCTGCTTTCCATAACATCCTCTTTCTGGGGAAATGCCCTTGAAAAGGGGAACTGTGAAGAGACTATTCCTGGAAAGCTGTATCTGGGCAGTGAAAAGGAGCAAGTAGGCATTATCAGCTTCCATCACCCAGTGAAGTTGTCTCCAGGTAAAATGTTGTCTTTGCACGGCCTTCACCAAGGGAGTAATGACTATTAGAATGCAGAATTGTTTTCATGTACAGAAAACTATAATTTCTCTGCTGGACTATGAATCATGAACTAGTGGTTTATTTTCAGTTTAAATTATCAGCTAATTATTATTTCTCAGGCAAGCAATAATCCCTTTCATGACAGAAAGCCTTCAAAGGGAATATTTTCAATCGAGAACACAAAGAGCTTAGAAATATAAAGCAAAGAAAGGTTAATCTTGTCTTGGTGCAAGCCTTCCCCCTTCTCTAAGTAGTCCAGAGCTTCAAGTAGTTGGAACAGCCTTGAATACAGAGATTTTCATTTACCACTGTGTGATAATCCACTTAAAATCTATATCTGTGAAAATTTGTATTTTAAGGCCAGCAGTCTGAAAGTGAAATGTCAAGATAAAACAGAAAGACAGAAACACAGCAGTGTTGGTAAAAGTGAGAGGAATTCACAAAGAAAAAAAAAAAAGAATTTGACTAGGACAACAGAGGACAGCAAAACAAGAGATTTAGGGTTAGATGACAACATTATCTAGGACATATTCTTCAGAATTAATTCCATGTATAAAATTAGTGTTGTATCTTGCATCAAGTCAGAAGAATACAAATACTCTCTCAGTTATTCTGGTTTTAGTCTGAAGTACTGCACCATCTAGTCCTGGGAAAATGGAAAATGCCAATAAAAACTGTTGAGTTGGTGTGGAGAAAGAAAGTAGGCCCCTTCCTCCTTCTGAGCCATTAGTCTAGGCAGAAGGCACCACTGCCTTTCCCCCAAAAGGCAGGAGAATGCAGTGATGCTGGGAAGTCCATCTATTGGGCCTTTTAGCTTCCTATTTCACAGATTTCACAGATTTCACAGATTTCTCTAGGTTGGAAGAGACCTCAAGATCATCGAGTCCAACCTCCGACCTAACACTAAGTACTCCACTAAACCATATCCCTAAGCTCTACATCTAAACGTCTTTTAAAGACCTCCAGGGATGGTGACTCCACCACCTCCCTGGGCAGCCTGTTCCAATGCTTAATAACCCTTTCGGTAAAGAAGTACTTCCTAACATCCAACCTAAAACTCCCCTGTCGCAACTTTAGCCCATTCCCCCTTGTCCTGTCACTAGGCACGTGGGAGAATAGACCAACCCCCACCTCTCTACAGCCTCCTTTCAGGTAACTGTAGAGAGCGATAAGGTCGCCCCTGAGCCTCCTCTTCTCCAGGCTGAACAAGCCCAGCTCCCTCAGCCGCTCCTCGTAAGACTTGTTCTCCAGACCCCTCACCAGCTTGGTCGCCCTTCTCTGGACTCGCTCGAGCACGTCCATGTCCTTCCTGTAGCGAGGGGCCCAAAACTGAACACAGTACTCGAGGTGCGGCCTCACCAGAGCCGAGTACAGGGGCACAATCACTTCCCTCGACCTGCTGGCCACACTGCTTCTTATACAGGCCAGGATGCCGTTGGCCTTCTTGGCCACCTGAGCACACTGCTGGCTCATATTCAGCCGACTATCCACCAATACTCCCAGGTCCTTCTCGGCCAGGCAGCTTTCCAGCCACTCATCTCCCAGCCTGTAGCTCTGCTTGGGGTTGTTGCAGCCCAGGTGCAGGACCCGGCACTTGGCCTTGTTGAACTTCATGCAGTTGACCTCAGCCCATCGCTCCAGCCTATCCAGATCCTCCTGCAGAGCCTTCCTGCCCTCGAGCAGATCGACACACGTACTTAGCTTGGTGTCATCTGCAAACTTACTGAGGGTGCACTGGACGCCCTCATCCAGATCATCGATAAAGATATTAAAGAGGACCGGCCCCAGTACCGAGCCCTGGGGGACTCCACTAGTGACCGGCCTCCAACCAGATTTGACTCCATTCACCACAACTCTCTGGGCTCGGCCATCCAGCCAGTTTCTAACCCAGCGAAGCGTACGCCAGTCCAAGCCACGAGCAGCCAGTTTCTTGAGGAGAATGTTGTGGGGAACGGTGTCAAAAGCCTTACTTAGGTCAAGGTAGACCACGTCCACAGCCTTTCCCTCATCCACCAAGCGCGTCACTTGGTCATAGAAGGAGATCAGGTTCGTCAAGCAGGACCTGCCTTTCATAAACCCATGCTGACTGGGCCTGATCGCCTGCTTGCCCTGCAAGTGCCGCGTGATGACCCTCAAGATAATCTGCTCCATGAGCTTCCCCGGCACTGAGGTCAAACTGACAGGCCTATAGTTCCCCGGGTCTGCCCTCCGGCCCTTCTTATAGATGGGCGTCACATTGGCTAGCCGCCAGTCAACCGGGACCTCCCCCGATAGCCAGGACTGCCGATAAATGATGGAAAGCGGCTCGGCCAGCTCCTCCGCCAGTTCTCGCAGTACCCTCGGGTGGATCCCATCAGGCCCCATCAACTTGCGCACATCCAAGCTCCGTAGCAGGTCGCCAACCATTTCCTCATGGATAGCGAAGGCCACATCCTGCTCCCCATCCCCTTCCACCAGCTCAGGGCACTGGGTGTCCGGAGAACAACCGGTATTGCCGCTAAAGACTGAGGCAAAGGCGGCATTAAGCACCTCAGCCTTTTCCTCATCCTTAGTAACTAGGTTTCCCCTCGCATCCAGTAAAGGATGGAGATTCTCCCTAGTCCTCCGTTTCGCGTTGATGTATTTGTAAAAGGATTTTTTGTTGTCTTTAACGGCAGTAGCCAGATTGAGCTCCAGATGAGCTTTGGCCTTTCTAATTTTCTCCCTGCACAGCCTCGCTACATCCTTGTAGTCCTCCTCAGTGGCCCGCCCTTTTTTCCAAAGATTATAAACCCTCTTTTTTCTGCTAAGCTCCAGCCGCAACTCTCTGTTGAGCCAGGCCGGTCTTCTTCCACGCCGGCTCATCTTTGGGCACGTGGGGACGGACCGCTCCTGTGCCATCACGATTTCCTTCTTGAGGAGCGCCCAGCCTTCCTGGACTCCTCTGCCCTTCAGAACCGCCTCCCAAGGGACTCGGCCAACCAGCGTCCTGAGCAGCTCAAAGTCAGCCCTCCGGAAGTCCAAGACAGCAGTTTTACTGGTCCCCTTCCTGGCCTCGCCAAGAATAGAGAACTCTACCATTTCGTGGTCACTCTGCCCCAGACAGCTTCCGACCACCACATCTCCCACCAGTCCTTCTCTGTTTGTGAAGAGAAGGTCTAGCGGGGCACCACCCCTGGTAGGTTCACTGACCAGCTGCGTCAGGAAGCTATCTCCCACGCTCTCCAGAAACCTCCTAGACTGCTTTCTCTGTGCCGTGTTGTGTTTCCAGGATATGTCCGGGAAGTTGAAGTCCCCCACGAGGACAAGCGCCGACGATTTTGCAACTTCTGTCAGTTGCCTATAAAACTCCTCATCCGTCTCCGCATCCTGGTTCGGCGGTCTATAGCAGACCCCCACCAGGATGCTAGCCTTGCCGGCCTTCCCACGGATCCTAACCCACAGGGATTCAACCTTATCATTCCCAGCCTGGAGTTCCACAACATCAAAAGATTCTCTAATGTAGAGAGCCACGCCACCACCCCTTTTGTGCTGCCTGTCCCTCCTGAAGAGCCGATAGCCAGGCATTGCAGCACTCCAGTCGTGGGAGCGGTCCCACCACGTCTCCGTGATGGCAACCAAGTCGTAGCCTGCCTGCTGCACGATGGCTTCCAGCTCCTCCTGTTTGTTACCCATGCTGCATTAAGTGCAATTTCCCTGCTGCATTAAGTGGAGCTGGTGAAAAGACTTGTGCTAAGCATAACAGACCCATATGGTAATATGTGCAGCGTGGGGCAGACATGCCTGCAGCATGCCATCAGCTTTGGGTTGGATGCTTGGGGAGTTGCCCATACTCTGCCTGGGCCTCCTGCCCACAGAAATGCTTGCACATGGAATGGGATTTGTTTGGGTCCCATCACGGTCTCTCTTGCTTGTCCGATCCCAGCACTGAGTCAGGAAAATGTACTAGCATAACTGTGCCAGGTATAGCTAAGCTCAGGAAAGCACATCTGAGCATGGCATAGCATTCTTCATCAGTCTAGAGAGTGACAGGAACCCACATCAGTTCCTCTCACCCCCCCAAAAATTTTCTTTTAAACTCAACCTTCATGCTCTTCATTGTCATGTTTTGCCAGGCAATGATCAAAGGAAATTGTGCAGCTGCCTTTTAAGTCTATTACACAACAAGAATTCCAGGATTTTGATTTCATTTCAGAGGTAGGTCACAACTTCTCAATCTAGTCCTTCCTATTTCTCTGCCTTTGAACTTTATTTTAGTGCCTGAAATGTTAAGCTGTTCATCTTCCTGGCTGGTAGCTCAAATACCATGCAAGCATCACTTTATAGTTTTATGGGGTTTTTGAGTATTAGTTCAGCTGAAGCAGATGAGTTTCCTGGAGGGGAAACTGAAGGAAGGGGAGACAAGAAAGAACAAAATCTTGAAAATTTCTAATGCAAGTGAGGAATGGAAAGCAAGGTATCACCAGAAGATAAACCTTACTGGGATAAGGAACTGAAGGGAAATTTGAGAGGTTAGAGAAATATTTACAGAGTCAAAATGTAAACTACTAGAGGAAAAAAAAAATGCAGTCAAAAGGAATGTAAAATCACTGTGCGATTTTATTCATTTTTAAATAAGGATTAGAAATTACTTGAATTGCAACTGGTGCCACTAATCTCTCAGCTGTTGTGTTTTAGCCACATAAACTAGTGTACAATAGTGGCAATTATTGTTCACTTATATATTTTTTAAACTCATTAATTATTCTATGGCTTCCAGTTTAACATTCTACTCCCTACCTAGTATTGAAACTTGTTTAGAAAAAGGGAGCTGTTTAATTGGACAAAGACAATCCATGCAAGTTCTACACAAAGGTATAAAGTATTGTTATCTAAAACAGTTTTGTTTTGTTTTTAACAGAATAAGCAAGCCTCCAGTGCAGAGTTCATGGACAAAAACGTATTTAGTATTACAAAATCTGTCTTGAGATCTAAAGGGCACAGCTAAGTATGTTTCTGTTGTGTGTTTCTTCCACCACAGTTAGAACAACGACAATTCCAGTCTTAGTGGAAATTACAGTGATGCTTTTCATCAATTTCCGAGAATAATGTCTGGCAAAGTGGCTCCAGTCATCTTTCCTAAGGCAGCTACTGTGAGCATAGCTTGGTACTGACTTTGTGCTAACAGAGGTATTAAAAGGTTTGCTCCTGGAGAAGCAAATGAAATGCTTCAGGACACAAAGGCAGCAGAGCATACAGAAAGCTAGTAGATTTTAGAGGCAATCGTATACTGAGGAATTAATAATTCTCACTGACTGAATCGTGTACTAGGTAGTCAACATAGTCAAATACCATTTATTTCTACATATCTTTACGAAATAAAAGTTTTGGCAATTTCATGACTGCTAGCTATATCACGCAGGACACCGACTCATAGTAAGTGCACCATTAATGGTTGTCTGCATGCTGCTGAATTTGCTGCCCAGTTATTAACCACTAATCCCAAGTAGTCTAGAGGACAAAATAGTTTTGATTTATAACTCCACTTAATGTGTTTTTTGGAGTACTGTAATAACACATGCACATTTATCTTCATTGTTGCTGCTGGGAAATTTAAAGGATGTCTGTAGCAAGCTTTTCCCATTTAGAGAAATAAACGTTAGGATTTTAAAGCACTCTGTGTTATCAGAAGGAAACAACAAATCTATAACCTAAGAAGTGGTATGTGGATGAAGAAAATAATTTAGTAACTAATATTCAAAGCTATTCTACTACATACTGTTTTAGAATTCCAAATATACAGAATCAAACCCAATTCTCAGTAGAGACAACCCTAGTGTTAACTCAAGAACGTAAGTACTCAATGCAAATGACTGTGTAGGTTAAATAGCAGCTACTGATATGACCAGTGCTGAATATTCCTTGGCAGTCTGAACTGTCATTCTGAATGACAGTAGACTGTGATCTGAATCACAGTGGATTGTGATTTCACTAGTTTATTGTATTCTGAGAAAGCTGTAATTTCAAAACCATGACTTCATTGCTGCAAAACACTTGTGCTGCTTCTTACCCAAGTCAGAACATACTGAGTTATAAAATACTTAGAACATATTTAGTTATGAAATAATTTAGGTCATACAAAGTTACAGCTGTAATTCAAAGCAATGCTATTGATTTCAGAGGAGCAATACTGCCTTACACTGATATTCTGGTCCTATAAACTTTTAAATAAACAGAGCAGTTAGGACTCTCACCGCACAAGTTAATTTTTGCTATTAACTCTACTTATTCTCTGACAGATATATATCTTTTTCCTTTTTTTTTTTAATCTGATCATATATATATATATCTATATTTTAATCTGATCATTCTGACCATAAGCGATGTTGAGTTGTATTTATGGCTACAGCTTATGTTAGTGCAACTATGAAGGTCTTAGAGTCTTCCAATACTGTATGTAGGACTAACTACAAATAAAGCCAATATTGATAATGTTTTTGTTTTTTTTTTGTCAGAACAGACCTGAAACAGGCAACAGACAAACAGGACAAACATTTCTCATATGTATTGTCATTAATAACAACAAAAACATATAATGTTACCCAATTTCTTACCTTTAGCAAAGAGTTTTCTTGTTCTGAGGATACCTGCCTGATAACTCTGCTTCTGGTTACTTTTTCAGGTTAGTCCTGATAGCCAAGTTATTCTGAGGATGTATCTTCAACATTGCCTGTTTTATTTACCTTTTAATACATCAGTTAAAAATACTTTCATTAGTAGAGAAGTTTCAGGCACACTTCTGACACCTGTCTCCTTAACCAGTGTAGGTTCACAGAAGAGTTGAATATACTTTCTTTTTGAGAATGGAATAACATCAACATAGAATGTGTATTCTTTGCATTCATTAACTCAGTGTTAATTTCAACAGCTCCATGAGTAATATTATTGACATCTTATGGATGGAATCTGAGGCATGGGGAAACTACTTATATCAACTAAAAGGGAAAATATTTGAGTCATACAGATTCAGTGGTAGAGTAGGAAGGAGAACCTTAAAAACCTGAGTCTTAAGGCTCATGTCTAACATTTGATTCATTCTCTGAGCATGAACCTCAGCATCAACCTTAAGTTAGGACTTTTAGTATTGATCTATAGTAAATTACACTTAGGAGCAGGGGAAGAAGGTGTGTCCTGAACACAGTGTGTGCTGAAATACCAGCACCCCTGTTTGCCTATCCACTGCTGGTAGGATGCTTAGTAAAATATATGATTTTTTTTTTTTGCCAGATTACCTATTTTAACATGCATTTCTCACATGGGAAAGATGCATTCAGGAACCCTACTAGCTTTGAAGAAACTGTTGCTGAGAGCTCTCTGATGTCAACAGCGGGGCCATGTAAGAATACCCAAACCAAAAATCATTCTCTAGGAGTTTTTTTCCCTTTCACCTTTTGACTTACTTAAGAGAGTGCTAGGAAAGATCTTCTGCTTATTTACTGTTTCGTATTAGATGACTTCACACCAGACAGAAGTCTACTTTGGGATACTTCACACAGCAGGAGGCTGATATACTGCATCTTCAGACTGCTGGTGGTGTGCGGGGAGGAAAGGTCTCATTTCTTAAGTCAGTGGCACTTTCACAGTTATCATCTCTCATCTTCCATAATTCTTTCTTGTGAATGTGTGAATTAACCCAGGACAGAACAGAAAATGAGAAAATGAAGGTGTGGAAGCAGGTGAAAGGATGGACAGTGCAGTGTAAGCTTGGGAAAACAAAGTGATTTCTAAGGCAAGAAGAGAACCACATATCAGATTTCCTGGGTAAAGTTATGATGGCAAGGCTTGAGAAGACAGTAGGTGATAGCGCTGAATAAAGAGAAAAGGTGACGGGGAAATCTGAGGCAGTGTTTCTTGCAAGAGAGAACAGATGAGAAAACAGATGAGCTGCAGTTAACCTGACACCGTGCACCAGGCACTGCCAATTAATTGTGAAAACTTTCTATCACTAACATTTACCTAACAATAGCTGCTTGAGTCTGAAATTCATTACCATAAATTGGCTGCTCACTGACCTATGGAATGACTTCAGTGCTCACAGTCCCTTTCCCAAAAGAGAAGTGAGATCACAGACCTCACTCTTACCAAAGAAACACCGTTCTCAGTCCCAGGTCTAGCAGACTGGTTGACTCTCTCATAAGCCACAGTGCAGGACCCCATGGCAAGACAGGGAGCACAAAGACAGTGAGCACAAAGACAGTTTTACCTACTACTGTGTTTAGTTTCTGCTTCTTTTTGACACAGATTTTAAAACATCCATAGGTAGCATTTGGACTCTAAGTCCAATTTTAAAAGAGCTCAATTTCTACTGTAGATATTATTAACAGAAAACTGTCAGGCCATATATTTGTTATTACAAGTATTTTTTATTATTATTATAAATTTGCTTTACTAATTTTAGTAATAATGAAAAATGTTTACCTTAAAAATATAGATGACAGAATTTACTTTGAAGTCTGTACCTAAGGGCTTTGCCTAATTTCCTTATTCGTCAGCTGCTTCAGTACTGTGAAAGCTAGAGGTTTGACTCTTTGTAGCTAAAAAGCCATTCAAACCATTGTTCTCTCAGTGATTTGTTATTGTGCAATACCACAAGGCATTGTATTTTTCATATAAGAGAGAGGACATCAACAATCTAAAAGAAAAAAAAAATAGATTCTAAAAGGAAAAAAAAAAAAGAATCTATTATAGTTTAAGTAACCCTAATAATTTAAATAACACCTTGCAAGACATAATACTGGAGGTAGTTACCAGGGAAAGAAGAACATACAGTGTTGAAAGGAACCTAGGTATTGCTGCAATTCCTGTTTTTAATGTAAATGTCTAAGTGGCTGCAGAAATCTATGGCATCTTCCAGAACTCTGAGTGCCCACAGTGGCTTAGAGCATCTTGGACTCCTTTCTCAGAGTTTTTTTTTTTATGTTGACTGTATGCCCCTTTCATTAACTTTCCACAGACTATTTAGAATGACTTAAAAATATTTCCTGGGACAGATCACAAGAGGAATCTGGTGCTTACAGGATGATATTCCAGTGTGCCATCCAGATCAAAGAGTAAAAAGTATTTGAGGAAAATAAAGAGTGATTTTCCCCCAGGCATCTGCTTTCAGCATGAACTCTGCTCCTTGCCCCCTGACACAACTAATAGAAAAGTACAACCTTTTATAAAATAACAAGCAAGACAATGAAAATGGAGACAAACATCATGGCCATGAGGGATCCTGGAAGAGGAAGGAGAGTGGGATTAACCATTACAGGACCACACCTTTTGGCAGTAACAGGAAATCTTTCATTAGGTCTGTGTTATTAAACTCGTCCCAAACAAAATGACTGGTGAAGTGGAATTTTGGCCCCAGACCTTTGGTCTTTATTCATTCCTAAAGAGAAAAGAATGTATGCCACATAGAAAATAAATAGCATTTAAAAGTAAGTAGCGAGGCACTATTTATTTATTTTTTTTCACAGTGCAACCAATGAACTTCACAGCAGATACAGTACCAACAATGCATTACAACTCTCTTCCAAAGTTCAATGTTGAAACTCTCTTAATTCTTACCAGTTTGGAGACATCAGAGCACAAACATCTAATTTGTTCATTTTGCACAGAACACATGGTATTCAATGGTGGCTTTTACTATTTTTACTTTTATTTTTAAGACTATGGCTTTCAGAGTTTTACACTGAAAAATTACAAGCTATGTCTTAGAGACACCAGTGTGAACCATGCATCAGGGTGCAAGCACATTTCCACTCAATGCACAAGGACTAGTGCAACATTTATATGAAAATTCTGTAGACATTAACATATTAACATTCACAATATAGTCATGAGCTATAAAACTTATCCTTCTAACTAATATCAGTCTTCTCTGGGCAAAAGATTTCTGACTTTTTAAATTCTGATTTCAAAGCTTTGAGCAGCTAAACACCTTCTGATAATGAGGGCCACAAGCTCCTCCTTTCTGAGCTTGTTAGCATTATTCCTTCCATCAGTCTCAAAGGAGTACTCAAATAAAATCAGATTTTAGCAGCAGATGTATTATTCTGCATTAGGTATGCTGTTGTCAAAAAACACTAGGTGAAATCCTTCTATTTACTTTCATCTCTCCTCAAACCTCAGAAAAAAAAAAAAAGATAAAATAAATCAGTAATAATAATAATAAAAATCCTGCAGGCAAGAGAGAACAAAATGCTAGAAAATTATAACCTTGAACTATACTTGAACTTTCTGCAGTATTCTACAGAAAACTAAATTTTATATTTATTTAAAACTCTCTCAGTGATACGTAGTCAGTTTGAGTCCCTTGCTTTTGGAGTGCTTTAAATGAAAGCTTAAGGGAAGATAGAAAGGGATAAACACTCACTCTCTACAAAGCAAGTATTTAACAGATTTTAAATTAAAACAGTATTGAAATTGCACATTGGAAAATGAAGCATCCAAGTATTAAGTGTGTACTAAAAAAAATTAAACTCTGAGTAGATCTTTTACCTTGACAGCAATAGAATTCATACAAGGAAGACTAGAATCCATCCGCTCTGTGAATGCAATCATAGCACCTCCCTCAGTACCGAAAAAATTCTTTCCTATCTGCAAATCAACTTTTCACCAGAGGCAAAATTTTCATGTTTGTCTTCAGTGATTTCAATTCTTATCTTCAGTCAGAACATTTATGTTCTCCATTCTTTTTCTTTTCTTTTTTTTTTTTTAAGTATAAATTAGTTTGAATCCACAAAACTCATCAAATAAATCCAAAATTATTTTAAGCTTCTGAACCATTTCTGCATTCTAACTGTGCAAATAAAATAAATAATAAAAGTATATTTTTTTATGCTTAGAACAAATTTTTTATAGAAAAAAATGTTTCTGAAAATGACAATCTGATCTTGATGTATATAAAAAGGTTTCAGAACATGCTCTCTAATCTATATATGAAAATGTCTTTCCCTTGCTAATATCATTTCTACTACATTTGCAAAATCTTAGTTGTATGGGATTTAGCCAAGAGCATCATCAATTTGTCATCTCTGAAGTTTTCTGTTCCATTGTGCTCTTTAATAGTGTTGTCAAATACTGAAATGGTGGTATCAGCGTTTTACTCTAACCTGGCAGACAGACTTTACCAAAGCAGAGAAGCAAATAATATTCAATTTAATATCTGAAAATGCTTTAATTTTGGCATTGCACACAAAACATTATGGTATTTTAAAAGAGGCTGAAGAAGTCATGGTTTAATCACATTAAAAGCCTGTGAGGATACTTTGATGTTTCTGGGCAACTGAATATAATAATGGACAACTGCACAACAAGGTTTTTGGAGAAGTACCAAATAACTGAGCAGAACTTTAAGTATCAGCACACACAATATTAGCCCAACTGAGGAGGCTTCTGAATGTAAAACTGAAATAGGAGAACAGATTTGCATTAGTATTATGTATTTTATATATACTCCTTAGAAGCAGCACTGAAAATTATTCAATTTATCTTAATGTTCTGTATTTTTGCTCAGGAAGGTACAACAAAGACTTTCATATATCATTTTAAAAGTAACAATTATGCACAATGTTGCCATATTATCCACTGCTGCCAAGACTCTACCAAATCGAATACATGGTATGAATGTTCAATTAGGTAGCTTAAAAATGACAGATTTTTTAAAAAGAGAGAAGAAAAAAAAAAAAAGGATGTATTAGTATGTATTAGTAAGAAAAAAATTGCGAATCTGTGAAACATTAAGTGACCTATAAATGTTGAGACAAAGACCTTCAATAAGGGTGTATGCACATTTGAAGCTGCTATTATAATGGAACCTCAATATAAAAGAGACATGTCATACAATAAATTAACAGGTGTTATTTTTGAACAATTTCCAAAAACTTAAGTCTTCAGACCAAACACTGTAAAATAAACTGTAAAAATAATATATATACAAAAAAAAAATGTTTATAAAAATTCATTAGAGAGGAATACAAATTATAGCATTATTGTTTAATTAATTGGAATAGGAATTATAAACAGGTATTATATTTTTTCAAGATAGGAATCAACATAAGATTAACAGATTCTGACCCCTTGGTTTCATTTAAGGAAGTATTTATGTTATATTATAATTTAAACTATAAACAAAGGTATCATAATGCAACCCTCAATGTCCATGAAGAACAGTCTGGGCATTCATGGTGGGCAACAGTGAGAAAAACAAAAGATGTTGTGAAGAACCCAGTCACTAATATTTTGTAGGTGACTAAAGTGTGAACATGGATGGTGTATTTATGCTGGGCCTGTGAATACACAGATGTCCGCATTTACCTGTCTTGAGAATTCCGAACCCTTCAGGTCCCTTCAGTTTTCCTGCTCCTATACCATCACAGACAGAGGGACAAACATGACATTACCTGTTTAAATTGACTGTGACCTGCTCTCTGCAGACTTCACAAACCAAAAGGTTCGTATTTGCTCTTTTTCTCAGGAGGAAAAACAATTTAAAGGGAAATTGACTTCTGCAGTTAAACAATGACTCATCCTTAATTCCCACCCACAGCAGCCATTTGGAGGTTTTGTTTTTAAATATTGAATTGGCAAAAATATTATACTCTCTGTGGGGACAGTACTGGTCATTGTTAAGAGTGTTTAACATTTTCAAGTCTAAATGACAAAGCAGTCTTAATGCCACCCTACAGAGCCAGTCTGCCTCCTCAGCTGGATCAACAGAAGATCACTTTTCCAATGGCTAGACCTCTCATACATTCCCAGAATGAATTCAATTCAGGGAAACTTGAAGAGGAAACCTTTCTTTTGAATTCAGCAAGACTCAAACCATGATGATAAAGATCATTCTGTGAAGCCAGAAATGCAAACAAATTACTTCCAGCCTGGGTAATCTTTGAGTTTCAGGTAGGCATGCAGAGATGTATGGAAAATCAGCTACCACAAAGAATTACAAAAGGGAAGCCTTATTACTGTGAGCAAACTCCTGTCTCTTTCTGGATCCTATCAGTCAGTGGAACTCAAGCCCTGTTTTCAGTAGAAAAAATTGTCCTCATTTATACATCATACACTTTCTAGTACTTTAATACACTTTTCTTGACTAAGAAAAGGGATGGAGAAGAACATAGAACAGTTTATAGGTCTTAACATCCCCTGTGGCTCCATCACCCAGCTCAAATTATGTTGATTTACCATAAGCAAAATTTGCAGGCAAAGCAAGATTTGTCACTGTGAAGGGAAATGAGATTGCTCAGCAATTTTACCGATATCATTTCTTCCTTAAAATACCATGAAACTTTTAAGATTTTTTTAAATATATATTGCAGATTTTTTAGTGGGTAAAAACATCTGCCTATAGATAAAAGGTGGAGATCCTTTATTCTATTACAATTTTAAACTTTAACTGCTTACCTGCAATGGCAGCCTGAAGTTTCCTCTAAAGGCTTTGTAATGCTCCAGTTCTCTCGACGAGATTTACTAGTATATAACCTCAAAAGTTTAGTATTCACTGATCTAGAACGGGTCTCAGAACCCACAACCTGTAACAAGTTTTGGACATCTTACCCAGAAGTGCAATCCAAATTCACCCACATATGAAAATAATAATAATAATAACAACAACAACAACATCCAGTGCCTTGTAACAGGACAGTCAACACAACGGAACTGCACATGTGCAGACAGATGTACAAAGATGCTGTTCCATTGTTCAGGGAGTAATAGCTCTGATCCACCTTCTAAAGAAAATCATGTAGCCTGTGAGAAAGAAACTCAGTGATCTATAGGGCCATAGCGTTGCATCATCAGTCAGATGATCCCTCCCATCTGGTTGTAACATTATCTTAGAGAAGAGTATAATAAAAACATTATTTTTTTTTCAGGTTTTGAGTCATCTGGCAACATGGCTTTACAACTGCAATTGCTGGAACAATTGAAGCAGAAGCAAAAGACCACCAAAGGACATACTGATCTTTTGTTGACTTAAACCACTTGGGTAACAAGTCCCTGGTGTGAACCGGCACAGGTGTTTTCTCAGCCTAAAAAATATTCTACCTTTCTCATTGAGTCACTCTCCCCTATAGCACATTCATTGTGGAAATTCACTTTTTTTTTTTTTTTCAGGAGTGGAAGCACAACAGTTCTTTCTAATTCCTTGTTTCATATTCTAAACTCTAGTCTAGCTGAGAAATTCTACTTTAGTTGCTATTCTCTCTATTATAATCACCACAAATTACAATTTTATTTCACAAACATAAAATAATGTCTTTAATGTATAACTAAGCTGAGAACTGCAGTAAATTAAAAAAAAAGTTATGAAAGCAATGATTTTAAAAATGCAAATTAGATGTATTAGCATTAATCCTCAGTTATATGGAAACAGTAAACTGAAATGATGACTGATATAATTAAATAAAATATATCTTACATCATGTAGATGGCTATTTAAATCCAGATTCCTCCTGTTGAGCTTTCAATTGAAAGGTCAAAGGTGCTCACAAATTACACATTACAAACTACAGTTCAGATAACAATTTTAAACAAATCTTTTACTGCCATTGTAAATAAGCAACAGAAAATTATCGAAACTGTGTTGGAGGTGGTTCTCCTTCAAAGCCTTACACAATCCTATGTCTCTGAATGTCAGAAAACTGGATAAGGTTAAAGTCTTTGAAGCACATCAATATATGAATATAAAATACACTACCCAGAGCTCATGCTTTGGTTGCACTTTTACTGCTACTACATTAAACAGATGCATTCAGACACAGAAGACATGCACTGAAGATGAGTAAGTACGATCACAGACAAAACCTTACGAAAAAATAACACTCTGACCTGTACTTACTACTAAAACAGACAAGTAGTAAACACAAATGCAGAAAAGAAATGTCTCTGTTTTGAAAAATACATTTCAGGAGATGTTCGCAATGGGTGCAAACAGTTTCCCCAGACTTGTTTGTCCCCTTTTTTGCCTTTCTGGCAATTTCTCCTCTGTGTCCCTTTCTTTCAACCAGAAAATGTTTTACTGAAGAGGCTCTGGCTCCCATCCTTAATGCTCAATGATTTGAGCTACTGAACACTCATTATTGAAATTAATGCAAATTAAGCATGTGTTAATGGCATCAATTCAGGACCGCATCACTCTTTATGTCAGTACATAAGCACATGCTTTTCTAAATTCTGGCCTAATTACAGTACTGATTAGGAATAGGTTTAAGCACGTCTTTAAGCAGTAGTGGTCAGAATAATATGACACAAAATATTGTAATCCCAGCTATCAGTAAATGAGTTTTTTTCCAGGTAGGTTTCAAAAATGGTCGCAGCATCTAAGCCTAGGTAATCATAGTCTCTGTTTCTTGCCATTTTTTGAGAGCAATGCTTGGATTTCTTGTAATTTATTGTTTACATGCAAACTGGAAAGAAAAAAAAAAACACATAGGACTAAAATAATACATTTATTACATGCCAAGTTACAGTTCACTGCATTCCCATTTCGATTTGAACTCACAGTACTATGGGAAACTGAAATGATTTCATCAGAATCAAATGAGATACACAGAAAAGTTTGTCAACAGACAGAAGCAAGCGCATCGCTAAACCAAAGAGTCATAACACTCAATAGCTTTAATATTCCATTACATTGTTTCATAGAAATTAAAGATGAAAGACTTTTTACCCATCTCTTCTTTATTCAGGATGTTTTCTGTTGTCCAGATAAATCACTAGAGGTTGATTGGCAACTGAAAACCAAATGAAAAAGCTAACTGGATGTGCTGTGAAATTTGTATTTCCCCTTGCAAAGTGCCAAGTTCTTTCAAGTTCCTTTTGTTTAAAGGTAAATTAATGACAACCAGGAGCTCACAAAAATTTGGGCCTGTATTGAGTAGCAAGTAGAATGCCTTTCAAATATGCATCTAACATACTGCTACTGAAGCCACCTTCATCCCTCCTACAGAGGAACATGTTCAGTGTGCTGTCAAAACGCATCACACTGCACTATGGAATTAAAACTGACATATTTCCATTGTACTGAACATTTTCTGAAAATGAGACTCTAAAGAAACAATAGCGTTGTTAATGATGCTGCACTTCTACCCTCAGTCTAACAGTCAGAGGAAGTTGGTGCTCAGAAAGGTCATACAACAGATGTTTGGCTAAATAAAGAAGTAAAGCTTGCATTAAAATGTGATCTTCTCAGTCACACTTGCTTCCAGAATCACTGCACATAGTCTGGCATTCTTTATTAAACTTTGGGGCTGAACATTGCAGTAACTGTTCACATATGTACTGAGTATCTTATTACTTCTGGTACCAACTAGCCTATGAAAATCCATTACTTTTATTCTGATAAAAATTCAGAGGAGGTAGCACATTCAGAAATATTGGGGGGAGGGGGAGGCTTCTTCCATGTATCATTTTCTATAATTAACCATTAATCATGTCTTTATCTCTCGTACCGAGCATCCTCACCTACAGCCAAATGTTAATCCCATTAATCCTCTTTAAAGATCTGTAAGGTCTTCTGTGTAATTCTGACTTCTACTTAATGCATATCTTAATTTTACAGTGATTTTTGCAAGCTCACTTGAGACCAGTTTCTTTCTGAGAAAGGAGGAAAGACTGCATTTTTCTATAATGAAGACAATGGATTTAAAATAGAATTTAGATAGTAAATGCTGCCAGCCAGCACTAGTCAACACACAGAAGTTAGTCCAGAAAGACTACTACTGAAGAATTCCTACCAAAGGGAACAGAAGCTCTGACCATAGAAAGGTTAGAGTACTGGTCCTGTGATTTTGGGGGAATACACCCCATCTTGAAGAAGGATCTGTAATACATAAGAATTATATTTATTTTTCCCCTTATAAAAGGGCTTTTCATTCAGAAAAAAAAAAAAAGTATATATATCAAGGAGGTAATTACACAGCAATCCATAACACAGTATCAGTAAATCTGGCTTTGGCTCAGTGAGAAGCATAAGCAGTAACAAACAGAATATACAAAACTATACTGTATGCAGAGCAGACCAGGTCCTATATTTTATTCTTAGGGATGGGTAGGATGGATAAATTGTTTTGAATACAATGTCTATAGCACTGTTATAAGGTTTTTCCAAACTCTGATGATACAAATTCTACTGAACTCTTTAACTCTTTCTCTGCCCCTGAGTATGAATAAGACAAAGGATGGGGGGAGGGGGAGGATGTGTAGAGCGTTATGTTGAAGGGCCAGAATCTGTTAGCCAACACCATTCTGGATTCCATGAAATTAGAGCAATGGCAGCTTGGTAGGAATTTTTCAAAGTTGTAGCCCTCTTGGAGAACTTTGGGGAACCTGCAACAGTGAAATAACAGCAGATGGAGCACAGACATACATGTAATCAAAGGCTGAAAGCCAAAAGCCTATATCAATGGTCAGGATAAGACAAGCTCAGAATTACCCTTGTGGCTTTTTTGCGATATACGCATTTCTTGCTGCTCTTGTCTCTGCGTTTTGTATAATGTGATTAATCATGACTTAACCATTCTTCTTAACATACAGCAGAGAACAAATGTCTAGTTGAAAAATAGAAATGTTCCACTTCAACTTTTTTAAGTCAGGAATTAATAAAAATCATCATCTTATAGATGAAATGGATGAGAATAATTAATCCCATATTATTAAGGCTTTCTTTGTTAAGGTGTAAGAGATGCTACAAAATTCATCTGCATTATCATTTAGAATTGAAATTCAAAGGTTATGTAGAAATGTTCAGTTCAATAATATAGCCTCTTGTCTGTGCATTTTGTTAGAGCTGGACGAAAATAGGTTTGTTTTCAGATAATCTAAATCATAAGAGGTTTTATTTTTAAATTTCCTCTTCAAAATACCAATATCTATTCTATAGTTGATCACAAGAGGGAGACTACATCATCATATTTCCTCTCGTTGTTTCAGATTTTAAAAACATCCGATCTGAATCATTTTGGACCAGCTCTATTCTTTGACAATTCACTGAAAAGAATTAATGACAGATAACTTTTTTTTTTTCTGAGTTTGTCCAACCACTGAAATTTATAGATAAAGATAGCCAATCCAATAAACAAGATTGAACAATGCAAAGGCTGTTGGAAAGAAGATTCGAGAATAGGAGTCAATTTTTGCAATACGAATGTGTATCCTTCCTTCTCTCCAAGATCCTGTGCGGCAGTCTTCAAAACAACAAAAGAAGCTAGCACAGTCTTTCCCTTCTAGGCACTCATATCCATAATCATCATCACGTTCAGGGAGATGATTAATGTTATTAATTGGAATCAGTGTTGATCCAGGTCGAACAGCAATTGCAGGTGGTTTCTTAAGAAAAAGAAAAAAAAGAAAAAAAAAAGAAAAAAAAAGAAGAGAAAAATATAGTGTTTGTTTTTGTTTTACCCTCTCATTAAATAATTCCATATGCTTCCCACAGCAAGGGCCACTATAAGCACATTAGCACAATATACAGAAAATCAAATATTGCAGAAAACAGTTTCGGGAGCTTTGCAAATTATGAACTGCTCTATATAATTAGCTCAGGCAGGCAAAAGATTGTGAATGTTTTTCACCTGCCACAGTGAAAACTGGGTTTTGAAGGGATCTGGGAATACTGGATAACTAGTTACACAGATGGGGTTAGCTGATCCCATCTACACAACACAGAAGGACATTTTGAAGTCAGCCACAGCTTGGTGACTGGGTCATAAACAAAACCACGGGCAGGATATAAGCACCACTACCAAGGGAATAATGGCTTTACTATCATTTGGAATCTTTAGTACTGGACTGGGTTTGTGTCTGGATTTTCACTAAAGCAAGCTAGTGGGATCAGAACAGCATTACTGTTGGAGTTTTGCAGACTGATACACACAAGGCCAGGTTATGTCATCTAACCCTCTGATACTAAATCCCTAAACAATATGCCTTGCTGAAAGAAACCAAGACATAAGGCTCCTTAGGAGAATGCCATGAAGTCAGTGAAAATGATTAATTTAGCTCTTAATTCTTACTTCTACTTTCCACGTGCATAACTCAACCTTCTTGCATTCTCGTTAAAACTGTGTAACAGGTGTTGAGATTCATAAATAGCTTTCACAGAAAGAATCTGGGTGCCTTATTGCCTATTACATATACGGTTTGCTATTACCGTATATTATGTACCGTATATTATATTCTTGTGACTTTCCACCTTTCTTTTACTTGCACTACCACTGCCCATCTTTCCTCTTTTTATTATTTTGTTTCCATGTAGCTCTTCACTCCTTATCCTTGTTTTCCTAAATATGCCAAAATACATTCTCCCTTTCTCTGTTTGTCCTTGTTTTAATTTCTAAATCCTATAGCCTTTTTACACTATTCTGTAGTCATCTTGTTCATTCATTCTTTCAGTCCCATCCCACTTTTGGCATCTCCTAAAATTTTCAGACTGAATATGGTGGTTACATCAATACTGCTCTTACTTTTTTTTTTTTTTTTGTCATATAAGGAATCAAAACAGGAAATGATGATGTAATTAGCAACTCTGGCTACTGAAACATATAAAAGAATCTTTCATATAATTTATACATGATAGGAAAGTATGAGAAATATATGAAAAGCAAGAAGCCACATCATATCAATTCTTCTGATGCTTTAGAGTCCAATTGTCCCACTTCCAGGAAATTACTTTGGCCAGTACACAGATCTCTATACATTGTTAAAGGAGGAACTTTATTGCTGCAGGGACATTTTACTACCATATCCCAAGGGGACAGTGTTAAAACTTTGCAGTATCCTCCATATTTTTAATAGCCTTGTTAACTTTATTTAATAAGCATTTTTACCAGAGGAAGATTCACACAGACTGCTGCTTCAACACTTTTTCGACATGATGACCTAGGGAGCTAATTATCATCCTAAAGGACCTCATTATTCTTTTCAGTTTTGATAAAATACTGACAACACTAAAACAGAAGCTACATGAGACATTACGAACAGATCTTATTTTTGTAAAATGTAACATGTAAGTTTAAATTTGTTTTGAACTTACAAAATCATTACTTTGTTGAAGATATATAGGAAAGATGCCTATTTCATATGCATGCCTTCTCTGACTTTACAAGAATTTTCTGACTGCTGGTTCCACCAATGTAAGACTGATGGAATGATTCATTTTTACTCATGAAATAAAATAGGAATTCCCAACTCAGAAACATCATGGTAGGAAGAAAAAATGATGGTACAGCTTTTTATTGCTCATGGGACAAATGATTTCTAAATTCCTGAGAACTGATACCTCATCTTTATCTGTGCCTAATCTGGAGAACATCTCTCCCCCAAGATAGATATAGATTATAAAATTTTTTTTTTTCAATCAAACCAGTCATTATGCATTACACGTGATTAAGAAGACCACAGTAAAGAATGCAGTGAGACTTCATAATCGATGTGTTGATTCAACCCCAAAAGGGGAAGGAACGTTTTACATTTCAAGGGTACATTGATCACAAGACCTAAGTCACCACTCAGATTACTATAGTAGTCACCTGCTCCCAAGAATTACTGACATATCACAGGAAGACATTCAGAGAAGGGAAACAAGGAAATAGTCCGTTCCACAGCAAAACAGAAGAAAAAATAAAACAATCCTATAAGAGGAGCCAAGGAAATCCTTACTTTTCAATAGCTTGTGCCTTCAGAATCCCAGCAGGATTCTCCAGCATTCAATGATTGTTTGCTCTAGAGTTTCTTCTGTTGCTGGAAATATTACCAGCATTCTCCCTGCCATCTGTTCAACAAATCCTATGTTATACCACCATAGCAGATTGAAACTAGCTTCTGATGTAGAATTTTGTAGAGGTGCCCTGACAGAGGCAGAAAGAGTGCCATCTTACAGGCCTAGCTCCTTACAGGGAATACATAACGTAAATAAAACAATGTAATATGGAAAAGGAGGTGGGGGTGGGGGGATAAGATGTGAAAAAGTTATAAAGATAATGTTTTTCAAAATATCAAATGAAACCTTTAAGGTAAATCTGAAGATCAGGAAAGGACAAAGGTAAAATAAAATCCTTAGCAATTTGTCCTACTGAGCCCAACATGGATCCACATCAACGAGAGAAAACACATCTAGCATCCATAACCTATGAACTCAGAGATTACAAAGAGCTCAAATCATCAGAAAGGTTCTAGTCCAGAAAGAATGAAGAAACTTTAACTGAAAACTGGTAACTTGAAGAAAAAAAAACAAACAAACAAACAAAATCATCTAAATTTTTTTTTTGCACTTTTGGCATAAGTGAGTTTATGGTGCGTCGAAAAGTAGAATCCAATACTTCACAATAACATGACCTCATATTAACTGGCGGGGACTTAAAAAAAATAATATGTATATACAGTACTGTACGTGTACTGTACATGTAATACTTACTGATACTGCAGATAAAACTCTACATACAGTGACAAACATTTATAATACTCTGCAGTAAGAACAAAACCAAATTATTCTGAATTAACAATAACACATGTACAAAAGACAGACATCATCTGTGGAGCTCATAACACAGGTGATACATTCACTTCAGGTGAAATGGAAATCAGAACAAGATCCACAACTTATTAAGTTTAATCTTTCCTTCCCAAACTCATTATCATTACTAATGTGGATTTGCATAAGCCAATTCATTCTACCTTACTTGATTTATGCCAGCACATATTTTGTAAGATAATATTGCTGTAATCATTTGTAAAATCTTACCATTACTTCACAAGATCCTTTCTTACACCTTTTCGGCATCAGTTCTTGGAATAATATTTTATTGCATTTTGCAATAGAAATAAAACTTATGCAAAGCAATCTTTCTTAGGAAAACACACCTGTGAATAAGAAATTTCCAGAAAAAAAATAAAACGGCTATTTGAATTAACTAAATTGTGTAGATTTTTCTTTTTTAATTGCACATCCATAATTGCAAGAAAGAATGAACAGAAGTCTCTGACAAAAAAAAAAAAAGAAATCTCGATTTGTAATTGTGTGACTGACTTCCTATTGATTAACCAGATATTTTGTTTAATTGCTCTGTTTGGAGCAAGAAATTTTAAAGATTTTTATTAAAACTTAAGAAAATCTATTTATTAAATGAAAATCCTTTACATCTGATTATATTCAATTTGACACCCCCCCTTTTTTTTAGTCATTTCTTATCTAGTATGCTCTTATAGCCATAATGTGCTAAAGCATGTTTAAAGAATTGTATGTGAAAAGATTGTTTTTTCACTCCTTAGAAATAAAAGGCATGCTTTAAGAGCAAAGTAAAACACAACTGAAAAGTGTTTTGAGTATTATATTACTAATTCTAATCTTAGTCCAAATTTCAGCTGTTTATTCAATGTATCATAGTTTATATTTCACCATTCTTCTACATTTTAAATTATCATATGCATGGAAAGTCTCAAAGCACTTGGCAGATTATTGCACAAATGGCTGATATAGGAAGAAAAGTTCTGGAAAGTCTCGGTGCTCCATTCCTTAAGAGTATACTTTCAAACCACTTCAATGTCTGCTGATTTGCCACTAGCTGATCTTAATTTCTCACTGGTTTGAATATGCAGTAATTCCTCTTCTCTTCACTTTTTCCTTGTTGTGCATGCTGTGAGCACACCCATTTCTGATCCCTGATCCCTAAGTGTTGTTGAGACTTCATTGCCACAATAATCTCAAACTGAACTGAAACTGCTCTAATAACACTGGGATGTACTCCAAATTCTGCAGCCTCTATCTTATACTGTCATTAAGCAATGACAGTAAATTTAGCTGTGGCCCTTGCTAACACCTACCTTCCATGCCTTCTATGCAGTTGCTCCTACCACTAACAGCAAGGAGGTTTTAGGTTTACATTTTCCAATTGACTTCCAGTTTTCTTGTCTGGAATTCCCTGAGGATCATGGTGATGCCTGACCAAGGCAGGATAGGGTAGTATTAACCCTTCGCCACTAGTCTTGTTGTAAAGCTGACACTCCTGGACCAGCTCACCATTACTAGTTGTGCATATGAAACAGGACTCTCACTTCCCAGCTATTAAGCCACAGCAGTTCCACAGGGCTGCCATAAAACAATCTCCCACAATAGCACTGCTCAAAACAGGTGCACCAGCACTTTCTGATGTGAGTCACAAAACAGATATGGTTCATACCAGGATTTCTGCAATTCCATATCTGGGCTTTTGTAATTTCATTTCATCTTCTGTTTGATCTTACACAGGTGTCATTCAGCCCTCGCCCAGGAAAGACAACTGATATTATGATTTATCTATGCTACAACTTGTTTGGATGAAATGATCCGGAAGGGGGCTTTAAAACATTTTCCTTCCTTTTATTCGGTCCCAAAGAAGACTACAGTAAAGCCTCAACTAGTAGGACTATTGTTCTAATGAATAAGCTATTTAATTCCTTTACCTAAATATTTTAGTAATATAAAGATTAGCTTTAAATATTTGTACTGTCTTCCAACAATGGATTTTTTCAGAAATTCCAATATTCTAACTATGGGAACAGAAATTCTCTTAAAATAGAATAATATTTACTCCTATGATATTTGGGCATTCATACAATAAAAACTTCAACTTGTAAAAAAGAGAAGATTCATTTTACTAGAAAGAAACATGGAAGTAAATGAAAAAAATGACTTAAAGTACTGTTTATGAAGTGAAAGAGGGTCAGAATTCTGACTGATAATAAGCAGTTTCTTCTCTGCAGTGTTAGCAAGGTAAAACCCAAATGACATTAGGTGATACAGACCCTAACAAATCCTCACAGCTTCAGTCCATTTACATTACCTTTGTTGCTATAGTCTTACCTGTGGTTCTTTGACAGATGATGTTTCCAGAAATGCTGTGCCCCTATAGAACTCTCCATAGGCACAAGCTCCATGGGCAGCTCTAGAAGCACCAAGGGCATAGCACGGAAAATTTCATCAAAACACCTCTCTAGGGTGTTTTAGACTCGTGTTCTCACTCACATATGAGTGGAATGATCAAAAAAGTTTGCTTGTTAGTAGTATTTACAGAAAACGAATGCAACCTCCCACTTATATAAAAATAAATAAACAAACCAGCTGTCTTTGAAAAAGTCCCTCAAAATTAATATGATAATAAAATCAAGAACCATTTTTTTTCCTTCTTAATCATTTGGTTAAACTTACTGATGGCTTAGATTTTGCCTTCTTATCTTTTCCTTTGTCCCCTTTTCTGTTGCTGGTAAAATAATGCAAGGTGCCATATTCCATCAAGGCAGCAAACACAAAAATGAAGCAAACTGAGACAAAAAGGTCCATTGCTGTCACATAGGAAACCTTTGGGAGTGACTTCCTGGCAATTGTACTCAATGTTGTCATGGTCAGCACCGTTGTAATGCCTGTTTGATAAAGTAAGAAAGACAACAGAAAAATAAGGAAATATATGAGTAATTCGATCATATTGTCACTATATATATATAAATACACCACTCAAATTAGCCCTTAATTCATTCATGAGGCATACAAGAACTGAGCCACAACAGGATTCACCCCAGATCACATTCATACACACTAGTGCTACTGTAAGAAGACACTGTGGATCCAGTGGCCACCAGGGGATCATACAGAAGGTAGCACATTTCACCTTTAATTTACATCTTTCCCATTTTCAACACACACCGGAGAAAACAAGACACTGATAAAGTTTGTATAATTTTATAAATGTTACAGAATGCATGCATAAAACAAGTACAATAGGCAAACCAGTACAAATAAGCACACATTTTATAAACAGGTAAAAGACCCTTGGCTCTTGAAAGTTTAAAATATATAAAAACACTCACTCATAAAAAAAGGTGCATTATGTATCAATAATTAAAAACAACAACAACAAAAAAGAAACAATAAACTTTCAGAAAGCATCAGAAAAAGGAATTCAGTACTTGAAGGGGACTTATAAAAAAGAGGGGAGCAACTCTTTGCTCAATCAGATAATGACAGAATGAGGGGAAATGGTTTTAAACTAAAAGAGGGGAGATTTAGATTAGAAGTTAGGAGGAAATTCTTTGCTCAGAGGGTGGTGAGGCACTGGAACAGGTTGCCCAGAGAGGTTGTGGATGCCCCATCTCTGGAGGTATTCAAGACTAGATTAGATGAGGCCCTGAGCAACTGATCTAGCAGGGGGGTTGGAACTATAAGATCTATGAGGTCCCTTCCAAGCCATTCTATGATTATATGAATAATGTTTACAACTATTTGTTTCTGATTTGTAGTAGGTCAAATTAGATGACTCTCTTGGCCTTTCTGGTCTCATTCTCTGAGTTACTAGATATTTTTCCAAAACTTTGTCTTTACTAATAAAAATGTTTCCCTTTATTTACTTATATATAAGTTAACTAAATGAACAAGCTGGCCTTGGTAGCAATTTGCTTAGTATCTCAACAATACCCCTCTCACTGGTTTAACATTTAGAAGGTGTTAACACTTTCTTCTTATATGTGACGCTTCAGGAAGATGCAAAGCTTTTTCATAGTAGTCCAAAATTAAGCTGTGACCTTTACTTTGGAGAGCAATACTTGAACACACACATAATTTGTTACTGATATGTGTAGGCTTATTGGAAAAGAAAAATAAATAAATATTTTTTAAATTTTTTTTAAAAAAGTGCTATACCAGTCTAGGGCTTTCTATGGCTTTTCAATTAAAGCATGGAATCAGGAGTTGCTATTGACTGATGATGCAGGAGGGAAGCAGATTTGCAACAGATTTTTCAAAGATATTACTTGCCTAAAAGTGCACACAGACAACCACAGAGATTTTCAGCAGCGTGCTTTGCTCCCAGTAGATGTTTTTGAGAATCAATTAGACATTACTCTGCAAAATTATGTATCCAAAGACCTTTAATCATTGCAATCCTTCTGCTTTGGGAAACCCCAATCTGCCAGGATCTTCCAGCATGTATGCAAGAAAAATTACCAGGCATTTTAAGTATACCAGACCCCAGCACAGCCTCCAGGTTGGAAGTGACACCCACTGTTCCCTTTGCTGACTTCTGTTCCAAAAGGATGAAAGATGACACGGACTTTCCCAGTCCTCTCCACTCTCTGGAAGGAAGCAAACCTTCCACAGCATCACAACTACTTGCCATGATGCACCTTACTTAGTTTTGGCCTTCTTTTCTTAATTTATCAGTCCTTATTTTAATTATTGTTTTTCCTTTAAAATCACATCTATTTGACTTGTAAACTCTTTTAACTCTTTTTTTTTTTTCTTCATCAGGACACCTGCATTTGTGAAAAGTCATCCTACTATCTGCCAAACATTGGCTTTTGAGTATTCACACAAAAGGAACTCAGATTTAACTGCAGGGAGCCATAAATATGATACGGCAAACATTTGTAGTACATCTCAAGTAGATGGAAGACAGTACTGCTGAAGTGACAGCATGAAAACTCTAGTTTCATCATGAGATCCAAAGCAAATTTGCTAGGTTAGTGGTACAGAAAAAGCACTCCGTAAAAAGAACAAATTAGATACTAGCAGGATACCAGTATGACAGGTTTTTTTTGTTACAGCTAGCATCCTCCTAGACTGTCCCCACAATGATGCCCAATGATTAGTAAGTGAAAGAAATTTTATAATACATTTCTTAATATCAAGAGATAGTTTCACTTATTTATTCAAGATTTTAGGCTCTCTTCACTAACCTTTGCAGAACTTTTGAATAGCACATACGTAAAATCCAAGCCTTGGATTTTCTTCCCTTACCTTTTCATTAGGCTACTAAGCCATGCTCATTTTTGCTTGATTTCTTTCTTGACTCATTAATCTTCCAGTCCTGACTGGACTGTAGACCAGTTTCAGTGGAAAGGCAAGGAGCTAAAGCCTGGACTTACTCTTCTAGTAGGAAATGCTCCTACCAGGTGGGAACGATGTATTCAAAATCCTATAAACTGACGAGGATCTCTCACATCCTAAGATACAGTCTCAACTCTTGGCCTTTCCAAAAAAAAGGGGTCATACTGCCATTACCAGTTTTACTATAATACTCCACCAATGCTAAGCTGTGAATTGCTAATGTGCATCCTATGCCCTCCATGCATCTCCATCTATTGTGAATATATGGGGACTATGACACTTCTACAAGGTCGTGTATGAATCCCAAATGGTCACATGTAGGAGGCCAGTGCCACGCTAATCAATTCAGCCAAGATGACACTAACACAGAACTAAAACTGTAGTGAACTTGCAACATTTCTGTAATATCTGTAATAAAAACAATGTCCTGAAGGACAGAAACAGAAAATTTGCAATTTAATGTACTTAAATGCTTGAAGTTCAACTTTGGTTGTAAATTTTCTCTCTTATCCTGGACTTAAAAGAGCAAATTAATTGTTTTTATTATTAAAACAAACAAACCAAACAAACAAATTCACTAAACACACACACACACTAAAATAAAATAATAAAATAATAAAATAAAATAATAAAATACCACACATCTTCAGTTTTCTGGAGAATGGAGATAACTGGAAATGACAAAGAAAAGAACATAAAAAAGAAAAATATATATTTATGTGAACAACAGCATGTCCAGAAGGCTTGGGTCAGTATTTCCAGATTTCCATTCTCAACACTCCCTCCTTAAGCCCTGCTGTGCTACTGCAACAGGATCCTCCTACCTTGCAGTTTAAGAGAAAGGGTGAGCAATGGTCATAACCTGAAGGGGAATAAACTGTGGTTAATTCAGTGCCCTCTGCAGATTTGTATTCCTGTGGAGTACCAGAACCTCCAGAGGTGACAAAACACGTCCTTACCCAGAGATGTCCTTGCAGGAACTGCATCCTTATTGATCCAAAATGACACCCATGAGAGAACAACTGTGAGAATACACGGAATGTATGTCTGGATAGTAAAATATCCCATACGTCTGCTGAGATCAAAGAAGATTGTCATAATAATATAATCACCTACAAATTAAAAATAAATAAGTAAATAAAAAATACATTCTTGGATGACATTGAAAATGGGTTTTCGTTGTATCTTCTTCTATTATTTTTGTTCTACATAGATATTACATGCAATAAAACTTCACACTTTGCCTTACCAGACAGAGTATGAGAAATTTCAGTTGTATTTCGTAACCCTACAAATGCAAACTGATATAATCTCCAGTATTTTGGATCTGCTACTTCAACAGAGGTTTTCTTCCATTTATATTCAATTTCATTTCTGGGATATCCATCTAGAACAAAACAGAGCAAATCAAGCGTTCAGCCACGGTATATATCAAAGCATGTTTTGTGATTTCTGAAGTTCTTTATAAACTAAACCAGGGCAATATATAAAGTGCATCAGAGAGCGAGAAAATCTGTACTCCACCTGATACACCTAACAATAACAAAATATCTAGCCTAACTTTTAAGTCTAGCTAGTGTGATCAACCAAAAACTATATAAATACAACTGGTTAGAAAATACCTACACAAAATTTTGGAACTCTGACATGAAAAACTGTCTCAGAGTCATCACCATGTATCAATATGTAATACACATTAGGTTTAATAGACCTCAAAGAGCTTCAAAGCATATACACTTGTTAGTTTATACTTTGGTAAAATTTCAGTTCCCTAGCATGGAGTTTTGTGACCTGAGTCACTGTTCAGTAATCCAGCTGGAACTGCAACCTTCTTGACTTTCATGTGTTTCACATGTAGTTCCAAATTACCCAAATTTTATTTAATCATCAGAGCTACCAAAGTTCATTTAGCTAGAAATATTCAAAAAGGAAGTGCTAAATGAAAATATTCATTTAAGAAGAATCACTAAAGTTTGATTTCATTGCCCATTAGATTTCACATTTAAGAATAAGTTGTTTGGCTGTGTTCAGGTTGTTTAGGATTCTTTTGCCAGTAATAGAACAATTCCCTTAGGAACAATATATATATACATCTAACACAGTTTGTATTAAAAAATAAGTCTGTATGTTGTATTTCTTGCTCACATAAGTAAGTCCGACTGAAAAGAGAAGGAGTCCTTATACTGATTTAGCATTTACAAGAACAGGCTGAAGAGAGCAGGTCTTTTTGCTCTTAAGTATACCACATGGAACCAATTCAAAGCTGGCAAGTATGGCAGGCATAAAAAATAAAGTTCTTCCAGGAAAATACATTCCTATTAACTGGAATGGGCACTGCATCACATTCCTAAGCAACATGATTATTTTTAAAGTTGCAACTAAATGAAATGCATGTAATTCAACTCGTTCGTTATTGCATTTAATAATGCAATAAGTAATGCAATAAATCAAAGCAAATTATAAATAGGTCTGTTATTTTTCCTTCACTGCAAGGCTTTAAAAAGTAATTACTTGCTCTCTTGTTGCCAGAACTTAAGGAAATTTAAAGCCTGAATGTAAAAAGAAAAGAAAACAAAGTATTGTACCACCTACAGCTTGAAAATTCCAGTGGACAGGAGTGTTCATCCATAGGAAAGTTATGAAGCTGAAGATAACATTCAGCATTAATTGTCAGTCTAATTAGAAAATGAAATTAAAAAAAAATAAAAAATAAAAAATAAAAGAAAAATTAAAAAAAAAAAAGAAAGAGACAAGAAAGATTATATTCAAGCATCCAGACATCCAGACACTTCAGACTAGATAGTAAAAAACATGCACAGAAATCAGTTTTGCCACTTAATGGATTTTATGGATAGTCAGCTGTGTATCTGCAAAAAGCATCCACCATGACCTTTGAAGAACAAAAACTATCACCACATAGAGCCTGAGGACCTGTGTTGTTTCAATTGCCATATCAAGTCAATTTCAAAAATGTCAATTGATTTGAGGGATCTCCCAGATGTCTCTCAAAGAAAGAGGGGTAAAACGATGGGGATGAAGGCAGGGCAAGGAGAGGAGTTTATTACAGCAAAACTTTAACATAGGGCCTGCTCTACACTTACAGAAGAAGCTCTGGTAAAGACAGTAATATGGATTGGAAAGACCAGTCTTAACATTTCTACTCATTCAATGTCTAAGGTACTTAAGTTATTCAGGTAGCTAATATACATTTTAGAAGCAGTTTTGAACTCATAATATTTGGACAACAGAATCATTTGCTGCTTTTAAAAAATACTACCACAGATTTCCAAAGAGCTTCCAAGCAACCAATGAGAAAACCAGTTCAACTAACTTTCACTCGAAAGCTAGATTAAAGGGTTAGACTCTGAACTGCCTTCTTTGCATTTAAAATAGTTCCTCGTTTGATGGCACTACAGTGAAGAAAGTCAGAATTTCTTCTAAAAACAACTTTGAAAATTAACATGAAAATTAACAAAATGCTCACGTGCTGAACTGTATGCAATACTTCTGTACCAGACTAAAAGGGATAGGAAAAGGAAGATTGTGCCATGCACTGCCATAAAGCACTTAAAGTCTGTGAACTAAGTAGTTATTCTACCCAAAATGTCACTAGGAGCTTTCCCAAAATCTGACCTGACCAAGAGAAAGATATGGGATTGTAAGGGAAAGTGTAGTTCTTGTCATACACTTGGGGAGAAAAAAAAAAAAAAAAAAAAAAAAAAAAAAGACCATATTTCCAAGTAAGAGACCTCTGGAGATGCTTTTCAAATTTACCAACTATGGTATATGCATGTACTGCCTTTGTTTTCCATTTTCAGTCTTTGGATAGCCAAGCCCTTAAAGAAAAAGAAAACAAAACCAGACTTTTATTAAAAACAATGCAACCAGATCTGGAATCACTGATGGGTGCAAAGGAATGAGTAAGGTCTAAGCTCAGAGTAAGCTCAGTAGGCCAGAATGTAAGAGTAGCTGAGCGTTAAAGAATCACCACGTCTACTCCCTCAAGTAAGGAAAGAGTGGTGGTGCAGGGGAATCTGGAGCACTGTCAGATCTAATTATTGTTCCTTCAATCACCAACCTATGAATTTCTCAATGTTATTCCACTTAAGGCTAAATTCAGACCATCTCAACTATACAGATGTTTGCTTTTTACAGTGCCAGGTGAATACACAGTCTTGCTTTTTTATTACTAGTTTATTGCACTTTATAGCTCAAACTCCAGCACAATAATTCTAAACTATTGCTTTGCGAGAGCTCACATTTTTTGGTTGGGTTTGCTTGTTTGATTGATATATTAAAGCCTGTTAAAAAAAATATATATATATATATATACACCATTGAAACTAAACAGACAATGGAAGGGTAAAGTCTGAGTATGATTTTTTCACTAAAAATAAAAATAAAAAAAATAACATGTTAACAAAAGAGACTATCTAGAGATTTTTGTAAACACCAGAAGAATAAACTGTTTACAAAGTGCTCTCCCACGGTATTCATATACCTTCACATGAAGCATATTAAGAAAACATTAAGGGAACAGAATCTCTTTAAAATTCTTCTTTCTTCTGTTACAGAATACTTTTATAAAATACTCATACAACACTAACAGCCTGCATATGAAAATATCATAAATGATAAAAAAAAAAAGTAATTTAAACTTTCTAATTTAAACAGTAATCATAATAATAATGACTGATGGAGAGCAGAATCAGATTTACGGCATCTTTTGCATTCACTACTTCCCTATCAGCTCCAAAACTAGCAAGATTTTTTAAACTTTCTTAAGAAATAAACTGAGAGATGACCCTAAAATCCTTTCTGTAGACTAAAGCTATTCAAGAACTGTTTGATAAGTGACTAAATGATCGGTACAGATAGCCTAGATGCAAAACTTAAAATCACCGAAAGCATGCCCCATTTACCAAGCAGATTAATTGCCAACGTTTGCTTATGCCAAATTTGGAGGAACAAGTTTAAAAGCTTTTTAGAGTAAACACGTAAAGTAGTATAGGCAGAACTTGGGCCTTAGACTTAATTAAACTTTTTATGATTTTTATTTTTTGAAGCATTCATATTTTCCTTATAGAATATAATTTGGTGGAAATTAAATACTGAACTGCTTAGCACAGAAATGTGTTAAATGATTTATGACTAGATCCGTGATAGCTTAATGACAGACCACCACTATGTTACTGGCTACATATCTTTTTTTTTTTTTTTTTTAAATCCTGTCTGTACATAAACAGGATTAAAATTTGCTATCCATTTCAATTATATCTACCCAATTATCTGGGCAATATATTTCAATACTATTTTATATTTTTCATTATCAAATAATTTATTCTTTTTCTCCTTAGAAAACTCCTTGCAAATTCCTGTGGCCCAAGAAAGAATTGCCAGAGACATGCTCCATATTTTTTACTCTCATATTCTTAGCTGTAACAGTTCTGTTTTTTTTTTTGTTTTTTTTTTTTTTTTCTACTCATTTATTAAAAACCCACCTTAGAGTGTATAATACTCTTCCATCACTCCAGATTCGAAGTAAGCGATTTGGAGTTGTAATCCAGTGAGCATCAGATTTCCTTGAGTTCCGGAAGAAAGTGTCTGGAATCCAAATTTTCCCAACCATATTGCTATTAAGCATAAGCACTTTCATTGAGCTGTTAAATTTTAGACGACTGTCATACCAAGTCTGGGCAAAAATTATATCTATGGTGTATTCCTAAAAAAACAGAGAAATATCTATATCTATGTATACATTTACCAAAGCCTGCAATCAAGAATTTGTAATTCATATATAAATCCAAGGCCACCTCTTTTATTCTCTTTTGTATCATTTGTGTTGCACTCAGCTGCCTATACCCCCAAGCTAGGAAATTACAGACTGATGAAACGCACATACAGCCTTCTGCCTCTACCTCCCCTCCCCTGAAACATAAGGGAGGAGCTAAGGAGGAGGAGACCTGACAGAAGCTTGTTGTGACTTGGTGGTCCCCAGAAAACACAATGAATTCTGGGGCACAGACAGAAATTTAAGAGCAGTCTTTATACTTCTGGGCTAGACTACATACTAAAGACAGAGATTCTACATTGCTTAAAAAGCAAGCCAAAAAAAATTTCTTACATTTTCCTCCCCCCAAAAAACTTCACAACATACAGTTTAAGATCCTTCAAGAAAGCTACAATCATCTTCAACATTCAACAACATCAAAAAATAAATTAAAAAAAAAAATCATCCACCGGCCAAATTTCAGATTTTGAAAAATTCCTGGATATGCAGGAAGTAAACAACACAGATTGCAGAATTATCTGTTACCATCTGCCTCATATATTTACCTATGTACACACAAAAGTATACATTATCATGGTCAGGAAAGAAATTTCCCTAAATGAACTTCACCTTACTTATTAGATCCTGAAGAAAACTTTTTGGATAGAAAGCAAACTCCTCAGTAGACTTTTATGGACATAAAATAAAAGTGGTGAATAATAATAATAATTAAAAAAAAAAAACAGCCTTTTAATGAGGCAATTCTTGACACAGTTAAGAGGGAGATATGAATTGAAAAAAATATTTCATTGCATCTGCAAAGAATCCCACAATTTGCTCCTCCACACCACATAAAGAAGCGAAGCAGCAGCCTCTTCTCTGTTGTATTTGTCACAGCTGCAGACCATGGCTCTGATCTAAACATCAACAGCCACTCCGTTTTGTGGCAGATCTTCCTTACATGGCTGTCCCATGACACCTCCAATGAGCAACTCAGCATCTCCTTTCAGAGCTCAGTCTGCAGGGAAAAAGTACTGAAGACCAGACTTAGACACATTGTGTTTGTTGGTCACCTGTCATTTATGAGGGGAAAAGAGAGAGAGAGAGAATGGTTCAAATGCCTGCTTAAGCCAAACGATGCGCTACTAGTTTACTTGGCCAATAAAAACGCATGTTGCAAATAGTCAATTCTGTTTTTAAATGTAGTGAAAGTGGAAAGCTTTGCTGATTGGATTAGTGTTTCTTGTTCTGTTTATTTTTAAATAGGCATAGCAGCCAGCTGTAAGAGTTATAGACTCCTCACCCACTTCTCCAAACGATAAAAGCCACCTCCCAAGAAAACGTGTGAAATTTTCCACTCCATCCTTGGGAAGTGCAAAGACAGGTATTAGGACTGCCTAAACCCCTCTCAATTTTCCCACCTTTTCAGGTGGGAGAACAGGTTTGGGATAGAATAGATATTCAAGAGGGAGGCTTGCTTCTGCTCTCTGGTCCACCTGGACTTTGGTAACTCATTCACTCAAAGATTACAAATGATTAGTGTATGAGGAAAACAGCAGAGGGACAGAGGGAACAAAAGGAGTAATTAAAAATACATTTTAGGGACGACTTCACTCTAAAATTTTGCTTATTCCTTGAGGGGCTTTGCCACCAGGGGAAGATTCTGCAGGTCAGAACAAGTACTTGATTATTTTATTTCTATAAAAGTCCTTCAAGACAGCTGTGAAAACCCAGGTCTTGTTTATCCTTAAAATTCTGTTTTCTGTGTTTACCTACAATGGTTACAAATGGAAAGGAAACTTGCTTTGGTCTATTGTAAATGAGTACCCAAGACAGTACACTAAAGAAGTGCCTTAATGGACTTAAATAGAACAGCATGAACAAAGATGTATTTATTGCCTTAACAGTACAAATACGAGAAAAAAAGTCAGTGAGTGAAATCAACAGAAACAACCAAATGTATGAAAAGAGCAGGCTGACTGAGTTTGAAGGTGCTAACCTAAGCAACCACTTCACAGTGGCACTGCATTGTCTAAAATAAAATAAAATAAAATAATATATATATCAAAGTGTTATTACAGTTAAATCCACCCAGGGCAAGGAAACTCATGTTGCCATAGAATACCAGCCACCCTAAATTAAGATAAAAAAGGAAGAGGAGCTCACAGATGATTCTGAATGCACAGAGCAAAGGAACAGTCTCAGTAGACCCAGATGCTTGGATTCTATTTTCATTATTAAATGTACAAGTTTTTTTTATCACAACTGTGTATTACAGGAGTTGTTTAAACAACCTTTTGAAGGAAAAAAAAAAAAAAAGAAACTTTTGTTAAAATCCTTCATGAAGCATTTATCATTGCTCAAAAAGAATCTGATACATAATAATTCAATATCATAACATCAATAACTATTTGTTTCCAAGTGTCTTGCTGAAAGCATGCTAAGAAATTCCAGCTTCTTGTCACTTATCTGCAGAGAGTGATCCTCTATTTTGAAGCTGACATGAGCACCCAGACATGTACCTCAGGATCCACACAGCCACAGGCATAACCCTACTCACTCATCCTACCTGAAAGATGTGAATTCGCAGCTTCTTCATGGGTGACAGCAGCAGTTTACCCCTCTCTTCAGCAGGGACCCAGAGTCAGTACTCTCTGATTTCTCACAAGAGCATTTATTCCACTTCTAACATTTATGTTGGTGGACTTTACTACCTAATTCTTCAGTATAATACATCCTTTAAGCTTCATATCTTCTTCACACAAATGATCTCATAAATTCAGACAATTTTATCTACACTCAGGTGAACTTTAGCATAAAGTTCAAGCATAAATATGTTGTCCTGTATCTCTACAGTGTGAATACATGTGAAAATGGGACACAAGTGGTTATTAGCCTCATTTCTGAACACAAATGTCCTCACAAAATAGGCCAGGTGTTACAGATCCAAACATCCTGCGCAACCATCAAACACACTGACAGCTGAGACTCGAGAGAGTCTGGCAGCATACAGCTGTGGCAGTATAGATACCTGAGAACAATAACCTGAAAGTGGTACTGTCAGAATGTTGGATCTGTTTTGAAGATCTAGTTTTGAAATGAGACTGAAATTTGAAGGTTTTATGGGTTCATACACTGAATTCCCTTACATTTTCAGCTCCTGAAAAACAACTCATATTTTCTCATTAAAAGGGGAAATAGGGGTCCCTAAAATATGTTGAAAATGTGGTAGAAAAATCACTACGATAAAACACTTAGGTATCTTCTCTAAAAGTACTTTGTTTCCGGAATTAGATGAATAAAATCCCCATTTTTGTTTATATACCATAATAAAAAGCACAACGGCACATCAGATTTATACGATTTTCTTTTAGTGCAACAAATCTTTCTGAGCAACTATTTTGCTTTCCTTGTTTTCTTAGGAAAAGTGAAGTTTAACACTCTTATCATTACCTCTATTAGTCTCATAAAGCTCACAATTCAACGCCATTCTGTAACCATAAAAATTGGTTTACTATTTTCTCTTCCAAATGAAACTAATGATAAAATAGCCATGCAGAATAAAGTGAAATCAATCTATGCCTACATTAGTCACAGCCATAGCAAAATGTGTGCTTATTCATATTTAGCCTCACATGGTTCAATAACCATGGCACATGTTAGCTCATATTTGGTATTTGATTAGATCACCGAACTCTTTTGCGCAGCTGGCATAAAGAGCCCACCTGCCTAATTATTTACAGATAACTGCAATCCTCTTCCATCTCTTTCCTCTCTAAAAGATCATAACAAACTCCAAAGTCTGGGAACACAGTGGCTAATCAGAGATTACCATTAAAGGGCCATGCAGTCACAACAATCTGTGAATACTGACAAGCAGGTGTGTAGTCTCAGAGAAAAACAGTAAGTAAAAGCAACTATTTCAAACAGAGTAGGAACAGTTATTGTATGGGAATATATTGAATTCTCAAAATTAGTTTCTCAGAAAGAACAAGCACAGTTCATTTATAGTAAAACAAGAAAATAGCCTGCTAGAGTTTTTTTATTGGAAAGCTGGGGAAAAAAAAAAAAGAAAAAAGAAGGCAAATACCATTTTACAAGATTATTTCTTAGTGTACCTACAACACGCCAATTCCAACATAGCATCAATAAGGATAGAAAAATCACACAAAGAAGAAAACAATTTTTCTTGATTATTTTGTCTGGCACTCTCACAAGTGATTTGATATTCCATAGTAAAAATTGTAGAAAAGTCAAGCAATGAGTAGCTAAACGTCTGGCTGGATTGTGTTAACCACGACACATTTTCTTTGGCAACTGGAAAAAGTGCCCTAGGTTTCTGGGACTAAATACAAATGCAGTGAGAAGCCCCAAGACCAAAACTGGAGCTGAAATACTGTGTTATCCAACTACGGTCCTGCAATACAGTTCATTACTGATGAATTTCAGAGGGAAAAAAAAAAAAG